>NC_090253.1:11168483-11170983 GCF_037325665.1 Littorina saxatilis
TAAAAGCGCATAGTTCCCGTTTACCGTATTTGTTTTATTTCTACTTTTTTGCAATTATTGTAATACTCCCTCGTGCACGATGTTTGAATTCCACGTCAGAGCTCCTCATCCCCTGGCTTTCCTCAACTGCCAACGTTTATTCACAAAACATTAAAAACAGAAAGAGAAAAGAGAAAACAAATCAATAAAACTCTGCCCCTGCGATGCACAACAAGTTGGCAGCAATGCCAAAATCTATTGAGAAAAATAAACACACCCGCGCGAGGAATCTCCTTATTCCTTTCATTTGCGGGCGTATCCTCTTCAAAAAGTGGATTTCATTGGCACTGGCAATTGATTTTTACGCGATATTCATCAGGCCTTTTGAGGAACGAATCCAAAATCTGATTGCGATCAGAGCGAGATTGAAAAACATTAAGCTCCTTCTCCCATTCTCTACCTCCTTCTACCCCCCCCCCCCCCCTACCCCCTCACCCCCCCCCCCCCTCTTCCGACTCCTCCAACTCTATAAGAATTTCTTTTACCCTAGGATAATAAACAAAGTAGACAAAGGAGAAGAAGACAACACCACCTGAAAGAAAAACAAAACACTAGTTTCAGATTAATTCTCAGAAAAACTTCAGGAAAAGGTCGAGAAAAGAGATTGAGAAGAAGAAGAAACGAAAGAAGACATAGACTGAACAAGAAAAAGAAAAGGAAGACGAGGAAGAACAAGGAGGAAGAAGATGAAACAGATGACAAGGAAGAAATAAAAGGACAATGGCGACGACGCGCGAAAGGACGACAGACAGAAAGAAAGAACGAAAGAAAAAACGGTAAAAGAGCGAAATTACACAGAAAGAACGAAAGAAAGAAAGAGAGCAAGAAAGAGAAAAAGAAAAGAAAGAAAGAAAGAGAGAAAGAGAGACAGAAAAGAAAGAGAGCAAGAAAGAGAAAAAGAAAAGAAAGAGACAGAAAGAAAGAAAGAGAGACAGAAAAGAAAGAGAGCAAGAAAGAGAAAAAGAAAAGAAAGAAAGAAAGAAAGAAAGAAAAAAAGAAACAAGCAAAGAAACAAACAAACAGGTAAAGCAAGAAGGACAACACACAAATAAAGAAACAAACAAACAGGTAAAGCAAGAAGGACAACACACAAATAAAGAAACAAACAAACAGGTAAAGCAAGAAGGACAACACACAAATAAAGAAACAAACAAACAAAGAAAAGAAGAAGAAACGAAACTGAACAAGAAAAGAGTGGGATGGGGGAGATGGGAGTGGGGGGAGGGGAGTGGGGATGGGCGCTTTGACGTGACGTCGAGGACGAAAAAGGACGAAGTTAGAAAAAGAAAGGGGAACAGACAGGCCGGAGAAGGGAGAACGGGAAGGAGAGATACACAAAAAGAGAAAGAGCCGGAGAAATGACAAGTTTGCAATATCTGAATGTTCGCCTGTCCAGGGCTGAAAGAAAAGTGACACGAGTATATATCAGATTGTCCCTTTTTATACACAGACAGAAAAAAACAATCTTCAAACGTTGCAAGAATGTGGCCATGTGCAAGTTGATTTAAAATGCTAAATGGAAAATGGCGCTGCTTTTAAATCAAATAAATAATGGGTTGATGGTTTTACAGACACATCGTGGATAAAACAAGTTTTTTGTCGCTGCCGTCATTATTCATGTGTTGCTGTTGGCAAACAAACAAAAGAAGAAATGTTAGGAAGAATTCAATGCTTGCTCGATTGTTTACACATTGCAATATTTTTGATTTATGTTATTATCTTTCTGCTGCTGCTGCTGCTAATGCTGCTAACGATGATAGCGATGATGACAATGGTTGATTTTGTTTCAGGGTATTCTTGGTCAAGTCTAGATCTGCTCCAATAACAGGATCTACTATAGCAACTGACTCGGCATTCTGACAGGAGATGCGCACTTGTCTATTCATGACGTGGGCGTAACATGTTGGACATACACTGTTGGTTTATTTTTCCTTTGGCAGAAAAAATAGTCCATGGCAAACTGAGAAACTGGGGGATCATTAATTTTGTGCGTGGCGTATTGGCAAACACGTCCCATTTAATTCAATATACACATCAGATAAAATAAACCAAGCTAAATAGCAATCAAACAAAGAGACAGACATAGTTAAACCTGTACACCACCGAATATGCGGTGTTTGTGTGTGTGTGTTTTATTTTGTTTCTGTAAAGTACATGCTCTTTATGAAAGCGCTTAGCAATATGTCTGACTTTCATTGCTTTTGATTTCTTTAAGACTTGGTTTGCTCCAGATTGGCCAGTACGTTGTGAGGGAAAGGGGAAGAGGAAGGCGAAGGGGCCTGTGTTGACCATCAGTCCTGTCCATGTCACGGTACAAGCGCTGCCTTCTCTCTTGAAGGCATGATGGGAAACTTCTTCTTCTTCTTCTGCGTTCGTGGGCTGAAACTCCCACGTACACTCGTGTTGTTGTTTTTTGCACGAGTGGAATTTTACGTGTATGACCGTTTTTTTACCCCGCCAT
>NC_090253.1:11176230-11178730 GCF_037325665.1 Littorina saxatilis
AAAAAAAAAAGTGATTGCCTACCTTCCTACCCTATTTTTTTTTTGGCTATGTTACCGTAACCACACCTATTTTTTTTTGGCCTTAAGGGACATAAATCATTCCATGTCCTGGACATTGCAGTTCACGCTAAAAGCCTGTGGGCGGGTAGGGGTTGGGTGTGGGGGGTGGGGTGGGGGTGAGTAGAAGCTTTCAGGAGAGGGATGGTAGAAGGGGTGGAACTTATTTGTGGATGAGGTACATCAGATAAGACAGTATTTAAGGCATGTTGTCTATATGTTTGTTTGTTGTTGTTGTTGTGGTTTTAAAAATATTTCCCAATCTGTTCACAAATTGTATGTCTGATCTATGTTCGACATAAGCTTCAAAATTTACAATACCGCTTTCAAATTAATTTTAAATATAAGTAAGTATAATTATATAGTTGTATATGTGTCTGAAACATGTAGCAACATGTTGTCTATATGAAAGCGGTAATAACGGAGCGCGGGTGTTGGATTGGGGGCGGGGGAGGGGGGAGGGAGGGAGGGGTTGGAGGGGTGGGAGTTGGAAGCGTTTAAGGAGAAGGTATTGACGACGGTTGCGGAGTTTAGGGGGGGGGGGGGATGGCGGGGGGGGGGGGGGGGGTCGAAGAATAGAAAATGGTGGGAGGAGGAAGTGGTGGGGATTGTGGGGTAGTGGTGAAGCTTCAGGATGAGGGAGGGGGCGGAGCTTAACGCGAGGTAGTTGAAGATATATATGAACGATCAAACTTGGGGATCAGATGAGAAAATACAAAAAGAATGTTGAGGCTAAAAGAAGTGTGCATGAGGTGGTGATGGGGGCTGGGTCTCACTCACATACGGAGAAGAAAACAAGTCGCGTAAGGCGAAAATACAATATTTAGTCAAGTAGCTGTCGAACTCACAGAATGAAACTGAACGCAATGCCATTTTTCAGCAAGACCGTATACTCGTAGCATCGTCAGTCCACCGCTCATGGCAAAGGCAGTGAAATTGACAAGAAGAGCGGGGTAGTAGTTGCGCTAAGAAGGATAGCACGCTTTTCTGTACCTCTCTTTGTTTTAACTTTCTGAGCGTGTTTTTAATCCAAACATATCATATCTATATATGTTTTTGGAATCAGGAACCCACAAGGAATAAGATGAAAGTGTTTTTAAATTGATTTGGACAATTTAATTTTGATAATAATTTTTATATATTTAATTTTCAGAGCTTGTTTTTAATCCGAATATAACATATTTATATGTTTTTGGAATCAGCAAATGATGGAAAATAAGATAAACGTAAATTTGGATCGTTTTATAAATTTTTATTTTTTTTTTACAATTTTCAGATTTTTAATGACCAAAGTCATTAATTAATTTTTAAGCCACCAAGCTGAAATGCAATACCGAAGTCCGGGCTTCGTCGAAGATTACTTGACCAAACTTTCAACCAATTTGGTTGAAAAATGAGGGCGTGACAGTGCCGCCTCAACTTTCACGAAAAGCCGGATATGACATCATCAAAGACATTTATCCAAAAAATGAAAAAAACGTTCGGGGATTTCATACCCAGGAACTCTGATGTCAAATTTCATAAAGATCGGTCCAGTAGTTTAGTCTGAATCGCTCTACACACACACACAGACAGACACACACACACACGCACATACACCACGACCCTCGTTTCGATTCCCCCTCGATGTTAAAATATTTAGTCAAAACTTGACTAAATATAAAAAGAATGTGAAAGATACTAACGATCGAAGTGGGAGAGTAAGATAGTTGTCAGGCTAAACGTGGTGAGTGTGGGAGGCCAGGGGGTGGATGGTGGGGGTGAAGGAGGGGAGGGAGGGATGGAGGAGGTAAGCGGAGCTTCTAGATGGTAAACAGAAGAAAAAATTGGAATATACAATGATCGAAGTAAGAGACAAGATCAGACGATCAATAAGATAATACTTTTTTGTTTTGTGTGTGTGTATGTGTGTGTGTGTGTGTGTGTGTGTGTGTGTGTGTACGTGTGTGTATGTGTGTGTGTGTGTGTTTGTGTGTGTGTGTATGTATGTGTGTGTGTATGTGTGTGTGTGTGTATGTGTGTGTGTGTGTGTGCAACAGTGGGTAAACGGGATGGCCATGGTGGGGGGGGGGGGGGGTTGAAGCTTGATGAACAGGATGGGGGAGGTGGCGATGTTAAACATTTGGGCAAAGCGAAAGAGTATGGAAAGTAGGCCTACTAATGATCGAAGTGAAAGATAAAATAAGACTTTTATTCAAGCTGAACGTTGTGGGCGTGAAGGTTGGGGCGGGATTGACAAGGGAGGGTAGGGTGGAGAAGAATGTTTTTGAAAGGCTTCTCGTGTGGGTGTTTTTGAGTGGTTTTTCTTTGTCGGTTTAGTTTTTATTATTTTGTTATGCTGTGATGGTGTTGATGCTGTCGTCCGAGGATAGTCAGCAACATTAGGAAAGAGGAGACCCTCGTAGCGATGGACACATTAACGTTTAACGTCGCCTTCCCCACT
>NC_090253.1:11181230-11213730 GCF_037325665.1 Littorina saxatilis
TCTTTCAGAGAGACCTCATTTGAACTCGGAGAAAGGGCTGTGCTCTTCATTATTTGCGATTCGAAACCTCCAGTCGAGCTTCGACGGATTGACTGTGCGGAGTGACTCCCCTTGAATTGACTCGAAGCCGCGGGACTCGACGGTTCGCACATTTTCAAAACAAATGTGGCATATTTCTCGTGTTGAATCTTCACTCATCGGGGAGTCTGATACTAAATATGAACGGTAAGAATGCTCTGAACCCTACACGTATTATATCCCCATCGTTTTTTCGTTCACATTTGCCCAACATGTTAATTTGCTGAGCGGGGTTTATGTCGTCTGCTAGGGCAATCAAACCACTGCATGCAGTCTGCACTGACTGAGTCTGCACGCACGAGGCACGCTGGTAATAAGTCTTATAATGGTAAGAACGTTCTGAACCCTACACGTTTTCGATTACGATTGTTCTTGCCTTGAAATAATAATTCGGAAACCATTCATTTACTGAACTGATGCAGTCGTATTTCAGTGTAGTCAGTGCGGCTACGTATGACAGTCGATCGAGTCAGTCTTCCAAACTGGTCTAGCTGGTACGTTATCGGAATAACACTTGTGTTTTCTGCTAGCGGGTGGGAATTTTATATTGACTCATCATTTGGTAATGTGGATGATAAGCTACATGCCACTAACACGATGAGAAGAATCTATGCAAGTCGGCGAGAGACAACGGCTTCTATTTTTAGATCAGTGGCAGCCGCACTGTGGCACTGGCACATGCAATCTGTCAGAAAAAACCCACTTCTGCTTTAATTGAGAAGCAGGGAATTTATGGTCATTTGGTATTGTGGAGAATATAAGCTACATGTCAGTAATTAATTCTGAGGATGAGAGCACAGTCTTGCTTAGGTAAAGGGCGTAAGAATACGCTCTGTGGAAAAGTTAGCGCACTCCAAGAGTGCGCTAACAGTTTTAGCGCATCGCCATTAGCCAATCAACTGGTTCACATCAGTCATGTGACACCAGTACTTACTGACAATTATTATTATTATTCTCACTGCCACCAACTGAGAAGGTTATTTCCCTTTGACCATTAATATGTCCCACTATAAGTCCTTGTAGAATCTTAATCCACCAATAACTCCCTAACCGTGTGTTTGACTGGTCCCAATTTTTGAAAGGACCGTCTCATGAATGTATAGAACCTGTTCACCAAGTTTGGTGACGATCGGTCCGTTCATTCTTGAGATCTATATGCGAACACAAACACACAAACAAACAAACACATCGACCGAATCCTATACACACCCCTATACCGGGGGTGTAACAAGCAATTCTCGCGTGCACGATCAAGTTCATTGGTCAGATCTGTCCATCTTCTTCTTCTCCAGTGTATTGAGGGGATACCTCTATACAGGGCAAACATCCTCACTGGTTGGTGCACCTAAGGTCCCTGGAGTGAAAGATAAAGTGAACAGTGTACCGGAAATAAAAACAGGGGTGGGTTGGTAGGCAAGCAATAGAATAATGTCACGTAGAATAAGAGCACCAGGCCACTTGGACATATACCACACACCAATATCGCGCTGTCATGCTGTGACGAGTGAGCATTCTTTGCGCATTTAACTGAGTAGATTGATAGGGATGTGCCTGAGACCATTCGTTCAACAGCAACATGCCTTGCTTAAAATACTTTTAGATATAGTAATGTTAATGTTATAGTAAAAACATTACCTAAAAAAAAAAATTTAAAAAAAAAATCAATGAATAAGGATGCTCCCCGCCAACAACAACAAAAAAACAAAAACAAAACAAAAAAGGCAAAAAAGAAAGGGTTGAAGCAGCCTGCATGCAACTGAGATTTAAAAAAATAAAAAAATAAAAAATAAAAAAACCAGCAACATGCCGCCCTGCACAGAAAGCAGCCAGGCGTTTGATTTTTGGCATGTTTGTAAGTGGAAGGATGCTCTTATTCTATGTAAAAGCCTGAGCAGAATGTTGTGAAACATGTTCATTTACACGAGAAGGCTGCACCATTAACAATAACTTGAAGGTTGAGTAACGGCACGCATTTTCATTTCATATTTTCCTTACTTCATCACTCAATTGATAGCAAACCCGGTCGCTTCCTCCCAGTGGAAAGCTAGCAGCAGCAAGAGTCGCTCTACCCGGAGGTGACACGGTGTGTGATATGGATACCGTTTCTGGCCGGCATAGTGTGACGTTGACACGTGGTTGTCCTGGCCTTCCGGGCCTGTAATGTATGCCCGCACGCCTGCGCACAAACACACTATCATGCATTCGCACTAAATCATAACCATGTCAAGCTGTGCAATCTGCACGTGTGTGATTCAGTAAGAGTAAGGACCCGATCCTCTGAATGCTAATCACCACTGTTGCGCGGCGTTCAAAGTTACACCCCCCGCGGGTTAGGGGGAGTCCCATATTGGTTGGGACGAGAAAGAATTTACCCGATGCTACCCAGCATGTCGTAAGAGGCAACTAACGGTTCTGTTTCTCCTTTTACCCTGGTTAAATGTTTCTTGTATAGAATATAGTCAATGTTTGTAAAGATTTTAGTCAAGCAGTATGTAAGAAATGTTAAGTCCTTTGTACTGGAAACTTGCATTCTCCCAGTAAGGTCATATATTGTACTACGTTGCAAGCCCCTGGAGCAATTTTTTGATTAGTGCTTTTGTGAACAAGAAACAATTAACAAGTGGCTCTATCCCATCTCCCCCCTTTCCCCTATCCCATCTCCCCCCTTTCCCCCGTCGCGATATAACCTTGAATGATTGAAAACGACGTTAAACACCAAATAAAGAAAGAAAGAAAGAAAGTTCAAAGTTACACGTGGAATTAACCATATACAACCGGCAGCTGACACACAATGCAAACTGTGTAACACGCCCGTTACATTCATCTCAACCTTTGTAGTAATTACACATTTCCTTAAAGGCTGCCATGAACTGAGCCCGAAGTTGGCCTTGCGAACTCTTGGCAACGTTTTTTGACCAAACATTTAGTGCCAAAGCTTTGTGCAGCGAGATTCAGGAAACAGAGTTCACAAAGTCGACTTCGCCCAACAAAAATCTAGCTGTATGGACCCCCCGTCTCTCTCTCTCTCTCTCTCTCTCTCTCTCTCTCTCTCTCTCTCTCTCTCTCTCTCTCTCTCTCTCTCTCTCTCTCCCCCTCTCTCTCTCTGCCTCTCTCTTTCTTTCTCTCTCTCTCTTTCCCTCTCTCTCTTTCTTTCTACCTGACTCCCTTACTCCCTCTCTCCCCCTCTATATCTGCCCCTTACTTTCTCCCTCCCTCTCTTTCTCTCTCTCTCACTCCCACCCTCTATCTTGCTTCCATCTTCTCTCAAACACCACTCTCTCTCTTCCTCCCTCCCCCCCCCCTCTACTACCCCCCCCCCCCCCCTCGTCTTTCTCTACAAGCCGAACTTTGTTGACAGGAAGGACTGTGCCTGTAACGCGCCCTGCATCACACTGGAGAGCACTGTACATCATAATGACTAGGACAGGAAGGACTGTGTCTGTAACGTGCATCACACTGGAGAGCAATGTACATCATAATGACTAGGACAGGAAGGACTGTGTCTGTAACGTGCATCACACTGGAGAGCAATGTACATCATAATGACTAGGACAGGAAGGACTGTGTCTGTAACGTGCATCACACTGGAGAGCAATGTACATCATAATGACTTGGACAGGAAGGACTATGTCTGTAACGTGCATCACACTGGAGAGCAATGTACATCATGATGACTTTGTCACCGACCACCTGCGACTTGCAGACACTCACTCCACACTAATTCCACAGAGGCTGCATTCCCATCATCTTCGTCAAACATGCGGGTTATTTTCAGTCTTGATCAATTCGTCGTGACTTGCTGGTTCTTGTGATTGCCCGCGCGACATGTGAATAGGCCTACATGGATGCAAAAGAAACAACAAGAACAATAACTCACACAAGCACACACACGGAGCAATCATCATCACACCAGCAACAGCAGCAGCATTTATGCATTGATTAATAAACTAGTCAATCAATCGATATCTCAATCAATCAATAAGTAAATCGTGTGATCAATTCAATGAATTCAGCGAAATAGAGAGAGAGAGAGAGAGAGAGAGAGAGAGAGAGAGAGAGAGACAGACAGACAAACAGACAGACAGACAGACAGACAGACAGACAGACAATCAATCAATGAGTCTTATATCGCGCATATTCCGTGGGTACAGTTCTAGGCGCTCTGCAGTGATGCCGTGTGAGATGAAATTTTATACGGCCAGTAGATTGCAGCCATTTCGGCGCATATTTACCTTTCACGGCCTATTATTCCAAGTCACACGGGTATAGGTAGACAATTATTAACTGTGCCTAAGCAATTTTGCCAGGAAAGACCCTTTTGTCAATCGTGGGATCTTTAACGTGCACACCCAATGTAGTGTACACGGGGGGAGGTTCGGACACCGAAGAGAGTCTGCACACAAAGTTGACTCTGTGAAATAAATTTCCGCCGAACCTGGGATCGAACTCACGCTGACAGCGGCCAACTGAATACAAATCCAGCGCGCTACCAACTGAGCTATATCCCCGCCCAAAGAGAGAGAGAGACGGACAGACAGACAGACAGACAGACAGACACAGAGCGAGATATAGAGAGAGCGAGAGAGAGACACAGAGAGAGACAGAGAGACAGAGAGAAAGAGCAAGAGAGAGTGAGAGAGAAAGAGCAAGAGAGAGAGAGAGAGAGCAAGAGAGAGAGAGAGAGAGAGAGAGAGAGAGAAAGGGGGGAGAAGAAGAACTAGAAGAAATGAAATGAAGAAAATGCAAAGAAATGCAAATGAGAGGGGACCCGCTTAACCCGAAACAGTTTTCTACTTATCCAGCCATAAATCAATAAGGAGTGACGGCCAATGGTCCGAAACTAACCGTCCCTGCCTTATGTGACAGAAGTCGGCCTATCGCGGGAAATCACAGTAAGAAAAGGTGTTCTCCAAGGTAATACCCTAAGCCCAACACTGTTTAATATTTTTATTAATGACATAGTTGATAGCTTAAAAGACTGTGACTCCCCAACTGTGGATGAGGCTGGACTCGTTCCGGTGCCATGCCTAATGTATGCTGACGACATTGTTATTCTCTCAACTACAAAGAAAGGATTACAGGACAAACTCAACAGCCTCCATGAATACTGCAATAAATGGGGATTACAAATTAATCGCGAAAAAACAAAGGTGATAGTTTTCTCCAAGCACGAACCCATACTCCCCCTCTTCTTCAAAATTGGCGATGCCATAATCAATACTACAGACAACTACAAATATCTCGGCATCATATTCAATAAACGCGGAGACATGAAAATGGCACAGAACCATCTCTCCCGACAAGGGAGCAAAGCTCTCCACTCGCTCAAACGAGCAGTACGAACAAAGAACATAAGTGTCCCAGTAATGGCGAAACTCTTTGATACATTAGTTGCACCTATTCTGACCTTTGGCTCTGAAATTTGGCTCCCTTACTGCAAAGATATAAACTTAAAGGACACGCAGAACCTTGAGAATAATCTCCTTGAAAAATGTATAACGACTGTCCTTCCGCATGAAAACGTACACATGAAATTCTGCAAGCAACTTTTAGGAGTACACAGAAAATCAATGAATTTCCCAGTACTGGCTGAATTGGGCAGATTTCCGATCAGCACAAAAATATTGGGACAGATCATATCATTTTGGTTACACATCATGGAATCTGACCAACATGGGCTTCTTAGGCAAACTTACTCAAGCCTTCTCTCACAAGAACATAAAGAGGAAAATAAATGGCTCTTATTTGTACGCGAGTTCCTGACTTCCTCAGGCTTCAAACACGTGTGGCAAAACCAAAGCACAATACACCCGGCAAGACTGAAACACGCGCTAACAAAACATGTAGAAACTCAATTTGTCAGGCTCTGGAGGACAAAAAAAGAAGGAAACTCCTCTAAACTACAGTTTTACAAGGGAGTGTCACACGACTACTCTCTACAACCCTATCTTTTGCTAACACAAGAACACAGACAGGCTATGAGCAAACTACGTATAAGTGCCCATGACTTAGAAATCGAAAAGGGCAGATACACGGGAACACCAAGGGAGGAAAGACTATGCAGAAACTGTGGAGTGGTGGAGGATGAACTTCACTTCCTTGATTCATGTACAATGTATGCTCATCTCAGGCAACAGTTATTACCGAATACTTCCACCGGCAGTGATGAAATAAGAGTCAGTTCTCTGTTTACTGACAGCGACATCCAAAGGCAATTGGCAAAATATGTGTACGATTGTTTTCAACTACGCAGATGCAATGCGTCTTCCGACTGTCCTCAATAACCTATGCTCATCTTCAGGTCCTCTTTGTTCACCCTGTTCCACTTGGTTTTGTATTACATGTATGTTATGTTTATATTGCTATTTTTTCCTGTACTTATGTATCTTGAATGTGTCAATAGGCTAAGTGCTTTAATGACAATAAATTCTGATTCTGATTCTGATTCTGATTCTGTATGCAGACCCCCCCCTCCCCCCCCCTCCCCCCCCCCCCATCTATCAGCCCTCATGACCCCAGCCCCCGTTCAAACCATCAGTCACCCACCAAAAGCCACCCCCTACACACACACAGACACACACACACAGACACACACACACACACACAACCCTGACCGCCTAGCTGTAACAAGTCACAACTAAACAGTCCCCGTCTCAAGTTTCCCCTTTCCCCACTTTTACCCCAATATCTTTCCCCCAAGTCCCCGCTTGACCCTTTGTTGTCCGGCCCGGTCCGAGCTGGCCTCCTGTTCGTGGCACCCGTTACTGCTCTGTCTGGACCCACAATCAGCTTACAGTCCCTTCATCCTCCCCCCCTCTCCACATCCACCCCACCCCACCCTCACCACCCACCCACACCATCGCCCTTAAGACGCTGCAGTCCTTTCCGTGAAACCAGTTCTGCTGGCCATCTTATTGACCATTCCTGGTGGATGAGAGAACCCCTCCACTTGGGCCCGTACCAAGCATCAGCATCCTGCCAGCTTTCTGTGCAGCGTAAGAATGTTTGGGTAAATTAAATTCACAGGTTGTAGCTGTAATTGTGTGTGTGTGTGTGTGTGTGTGTGTGTGTGTGTGTGTGTGTGTGTGTGTGTGTATGTATATGTGTTTATGTGTGTGTGTGTGTGTGTGTGTGTGTGTGTGTGTGTGTGTGTGTGTGTGTGTGTGTGTGTGTGTAATTTATTTTGTGTAATTGTGTCCGTTAAGAAAAGAAGTGGTTGGAACACAAGCACGCTGTGCCCAGAGAGCACCCAGGTTGTTGAGTGTTGGTATGTGTCCCAATGGAGGGATGGTGTTATTGCACGAAGAGCCTGGCAAGATCACAGATGGTCAGACGATTTGTTTGATGACTAGTGCAGCTTCGCTTCCTGTCCTACATGCCTGGGCTAGCGTACTGGATGAATAGTATTTGATATTTTTACAATAAAGCTTCAAAAGAAGGCTAGGAACCTATCCTACCAGAGAAAATACCAGGGATAGGGAAGATTTGTTTGGAAGGACTGTTACTTTAGATACTTCTCCCCGTCCACGCTACCCCCGCCCTGCCCCCCCCAACGCCCCTCCAATTCCGTGCTTGACCATTTGTTTTGTGTCCCCTGGCTCGACTGCCCCCCTCAGTTTTCGGCCCCTATTTGGGTCCTGTCTCGGCTTAAACCCGCTCATCCCAAGCCTCCTGAATCCCCCCCCCCCCCCCTCCATAGCTCCTTCCACCTTGACTGTTAGCCCCCAGAGCCCCGATATCAATCCCCCCCCCCCCCTACACCTCCACCTCCTCTTGCTTGCATTGCTCGGTATCGACCATCCGTCCGGCGTCCCAATACAATAGACCCCCCCCTCTCCCTGGTCCTGTGAAATCCTTCAATGAAAAGTGATTTATGGAGGTCTTAAAAAAAGAAGGGATATCAGCATGGGTTGTTAACATGAAGTCTGAAAAAAAAGGGATTTCAACATGGGTTGTTAACATGAAGTCTGAAAAAGAAGGGATTTCAACATGGGTTGTTAACATGAAGTCTGAAAAAGAAGGGATTTCAACATGGGTTGTTAACATGAAGTCTGAAAAAGAAGGGATTTCAACATGGGTTGTTAACATGAAATCTGAACAAAGAAGGGATATCAACATGGGTTGTTAACATGAAATCTGAACAAAGAAGGGATATCAACATGGGTTGTCAACATGAAGTCTGAAAAAGAAGGGATTTCAACATGGGTTGTTAACATGAAGTCTGAAAAAGAAGGGATTTCAACATGGGTTGTTAACATGAAGTCTGAAAAAGAAGGGATTTCAACATGGGTTGTTAACATGAAGTCTGAAAAAGCAAGATCTTAAAAGAAGATGGAGGGGTGATGTTTTATATCAAGGGCTGGGGATGGCGGGGGTTGGTGTTGTTAGAAGGGCTTCCATTGTACCCGCATGGACAATTATCCGGTCAAAAGTGTGCGTACATGTATGCTTTTCTGCAGCACGCTTTGTATATGTGTTAGGATGTCGGGTACCGGCTGTTAAGACTTCTCCGATATATGTTATTGGGGCATTCTTTGTAAAATATAGTGCTAAATTTGTCATAAAAGATTCCGTGTCACTCCTGATCTTGTCTTCAAATGGTATGATCCTGTTTAGTGCTGCACCTTTAAAGCTCGGTTCTAGGCGCTTTTTTTTTTTTTAACTACTTTAGTTTTGGTTGTGTTTCTTGGGGTTGTGTGTTTTGTTGTTGTTGTGTTTTTCTCTGTTTCTGTTCTGCCTTAATCTGTAATGTGTCCATGTATACACTTTGTGTAAAACCAAAGCCGAATTGTGAAACACTTTGAAACAGAAATCCAAAAACAGTTCGACTGCTCTTGTTCCAATATCATGGAAATGGCTCTGACCTTCTTGCCGGAGACTAAGTTCAACCAACGTTTTCAAAGATAAGTTTTCACTTTATTTATTTGTCTTTCTGTCCGCTATAAAGATCAGTGGGTCGATGTACTCGTGAATGTTTTTGTGATACATAAAAACGTTCCAGTTCTTTGCCAATCTTGGGGTTTTTTTTCATTCGCAGTTTAAAACTGTCTTTGGTGAAAGAGGTTTTTTGAAACTTCTCCATGTTGACCTCTTCCTCATACCCGAAGGTCAAAGCAGAGCGAGGACTATTTTGCTGAATGGAATTCGTAGGCAACACGTCACCGATGGTATTCTGGGAAATGGATCGAACAAACGTGTCCCACTTTGCAGCCATAGGGGACAGGCCGTTGAATGTTGATATGAGCGCAAGTTAAAGATTGCTCGATCCTACTCCACGTTAACGCGTCGGCAGATCTGTACCGAAGTCTGTCATTAATTGGGCGAAGTCAACTTCGCGAAGTATGCTTTTTGAACACGAAAATATTCTCTGTTGTACAAGACTATGTTATGATCGCTTCGGCTGATATTATATTAACTGTGCAATTGATGTAGCCAGGCATTCTCTCTCTCCCTCTCTCTCTCTCCCTCTCTCTCTCTCTCTCTCTCTCTCTCTCTCTCTCTTTCTCTCTCTCTCTCTCTCTCTCTCTCTCTCTCTCTCTCTCTCTCTCTCTCTCTCTCTCTCTCTCTCTCTCTCTCCCTGTCTCTCTCTTTACCCTATTTGTATAAAATATAATTAAAGATTATCAAGATAAGTGTTGAAGCTATCACTTGTTCGCCATGTTTTGCTATCTGAATGTGTATTGATTATAATTTCAAGAACGTGTCCATAAGCAATCTGCTTGTTAACGTTCTTAATGTTGTTATTGTTTGAAACGTGTGTATGAGAATTTGAATAAACACGCTTAAACCAAGTATGCTTTGCGAAGCTGGCCGTACGGAGCTGTAGCACTGAGTTTTCGGTAAATAGACTTCGCGAAGCTGGCCCCACGAAGCATTAGCACTGAGTTTTCGGTAAATAGACTTCGCGAAGCTGGCCCCACGAAGCATTAGCACTGAGTTTTCGGTAAATAGACTTCGCGAAGCTGGCCGCACGAAGCTTTGTATTGAGTTTTCGGTAAAGGACTTCGCGAAGCTGGCCGCACGGAGCTTTTGTATTGAGTTTTCGGTAAATAGACTTCGCGAAGCTGGCCGCACGGAGCTGTAGCATTGAGTTTTCGGTAAATAGACTTCGCGAAGCTGGCCGTACGGAGCTGTAGCACTGAGTTTTCGGTAAATAGACTTCGCGAAGTGGACTTCGGGCTCAATCAAGGATCGTCTTGACTGATATGTCTCCGTTTTTTTGTCAATGTTTACGTTGTTTTTAATTTTTACTTCTTTTTTTTTTTTCCTTTTTTTTTAATATTAGGACCTAAAGCCAAATGTGCTTTTATTGATGTAAAACTGTTGAAACAACCTACGTGTGTATGTATTTGTTAGCTGTACCCGTTAGTGCACACAAATCGAAAGTAAAATTGCAGAGTCTTGTTCTTTCTGTAATAATATTATGTTGCGCTAATCAAATTCACGGTATATGTGCTAGCTGGTTGCTCTGGTCACCAGAAAACATAACACACGTTTTTTCCTTTCTATTGGTTGATGTCTTGGTTTAAACAGTTTTGTATTCAGTTGCATAAATACATGATAATGTGTATACACATTTAGGGCTGTTTTTCAGTATTAATAACATGTTCTGTTTGATTAAGGGTATTCAGCTGGTATTTCCTTGTTTTTACTACCTATTTTATTCATGTTTTTATTACTTAATTAGTGGAAGAATCTGTTGTAATGTATGTTTGATGATGTATGCTTTTAATCAAGCTGACTATGAATGTAGATGTAAATGCTTGTATAACTGTGTTTGACTTTTGAGTGTGTCAAGCGCAAAGAGCATAATTGTAAAGTTATGATGTTGCGCTATATAAATGCTCATTTATTATTATTATTATAAAGCCGTAATTGAATGTTATAATAAAGGAGCACAACAAGATAAACTCATAAATGTGACCTTAGAAACAAACGAGTAATGTGGCGGACGATATTGTAAATGCATTATATTTAAACAAGTGAAAACAAGAACAACGACAACGGTAAATATAGCAACATAGTGGTACGGAAAACTCACACACACAACACACAACACACACACACACACACACACACACACACACACACACACACACACACACACACACACATATAGAGACACACACGCGTACGGTTGATGTCTTCCGTGCTCCGATCTGCTTGCAAGCGCGTGTGTTCATTTACGTGAATGAATTGGGTACGAGTAAAAAATACATGTTCGTGTGCTTGTACTAACCAGGTGTATGCCAATTTAACAGCTATTTCAATCGTTTTACGAACACAAATAACACTTCATTTCCCTGTTTGCTGTTTATATGTCATGTGAACTTAAAGCACTCACATTTCTCTTCAAGGATAGCTCGCAATCTCCCACCTTGTCATCAAAGTGTGCGATACTTGCGCAACACTAGACTGCCAGCCTAAAATTTCGCTGGTAAGACAACAATTTTGTGTAAAGGTCATTTAGATGAACACGAGGTATTCTTGGATTCTCAATTTTGGTAAAGAAAGATAATCAGTCCCTATTCTCTCTCCCACGCTTTCTCTCTCCGTGTGTCTGTCTCTGCGTGTGTCTGTCTCTCCGTGTGTCTGTCTCTGCGTGTGTCTGTCTCTGCGTGTGTCTGTCTCTGCGTGTGTCTGTCTCTCCGTGTGTCTGTCTCTGCGTGTGTCTGTCTCTCCGTGTGTCTGTCTCTGCGTGTGTCTGTCTCTGCGTGTGTCTGTTTGTGTCTATCTGTTTGTCTTTCTGTCTGTCTGTCTGCTTGCCTGCTGCCTGCCTGCCTGTCTACGTGTCTGTCTGTCTGTCTGTCTGTCAATGTGTCTGCCAATATGTCTGTCTGTCTGTCATTATGTCTGTCTGTCTGTCTGTCTGTTTATCTCTCTCTCTCTCTCTCTCTCTCTCTCTCTCTCTCTCAAAAAGAATGTTAGTGTGGTGCAGAATATTTCTTTCTATCTGTAAACTACAAGGGGTTTGTATTTATCGTATTCACCTAGCAACCAGAAAATATTCACCTAGAAACCACCCTGAATCCTCAAAAGCTCACTGGTTTCAGTCATGGCTTGAGAGGACTTTTTCAGTTTCGCGATTGAACAGTTTAGAATGTTCAGCTAGATATAAGATACATCTCTGGTGCGGACAACATAATTATACATAACGAATTGAGACTGATACCTGCAATCTTAAACACATGTACATCACCATCATACCCATGACTTCGTCTTCTCTGAATCGAAATTAATCTTCTACAAAACACGAACAGTATACTACTCTTCCTCGATCTTAGCATTATTTTTTTCATAATCAAGGAAAGGCACTATCACACATCTCGTCTTTCAGAATATCAAAACAGTAGAATCGGCCTTTGCGTTACCGGTCGGTGGAACTTGACATCAAAGGGGACTAACTCGTGACTCAGACGCGGACGACTATGTCTCGTGAACGCGCAGTCGCTGGCACACGATTTGTTTGATTCGATTTTTGACTTGGACTTTTTTTAAAACACGACGTGTTGAACGCAAAATGTAACAAATAAGGACAGGGTCTCATTGGATTAACATTCATCGACCTCATTCCGCGTTCATGAAAAAAATCTTGCTGAAAGTCCCAGTTATCTTGAAGGGGACAGATAGCATCATGTTTGTCTAGTATTCGTGCTGATTACAATGGGACAGATAGCATCATGTTTGTCTGGGACTCGTACTGATTACAAGGGGACAGATAGCATCGTGTTTGTCTAGGACTCGTATTGATTACAAGGGGACAGATAACATCATGTTTGTCTAGGATTCGTGCTGAATACAAGGGGACAGATAGCATCGTGTTTGTCTAGGATTCGTACTGATTAGAAGGAGACAGATAGCATCGTGTTTGTCTAGGATTTGTACTGATTACAAGGGGACAGATATCATCGTGTTTGTCTAGGATTCGTGCTGAATACAAGGGGACAGATAGCATCGTGTTTGTCTAGGATTCGTACTGATTACAAGGGGACAGATAGCATCATGTTTGTCTAGGATTCGTGCTGAATACAAGGGGACAGATATCATCGTGTTTGTCTAGGATTTGTACTGATTAGAAGGAGACAGATAGCATCGTGTTTGTCTAGGATTTGTACTGATTAGAAGGAGACAGATAGCATCGTGTTTGTCTAGGATTCGTACTGATTAGAAGGAGACAGATAGCATCGTGTTTGTCTAGGATTTGTACTGATTACAAGGGGACAGATAGCATCATGTTTGTCCAGAATTCGTGCTGATTACAAAGGGACAGATAATTATCATCGTGTTTGTCTAGGATTAGTACTGATTACAAGGGGACAGATATCATCGTGTTTGTCTAGGATTTGTACTGATTACAAGGGGACAGATAGCATCATGTTTGTCTAGGATTCGTGCTGATTACAAGGGGACAGATAGCATCGTGTTTGTCTAGGATTCGTACTGATTACAAGGGGACAGATAGCATCATGTTTGTCTAGGACTCGTACTGATTACAAGGGGACAGATAGCATCGTGTTTGTCTAGTATTCGTGCTGATTACAAGGGGACAGATAGCATCATGTTTGTCTAGTATTCGTGCTGATTACAAGGGGACAGATAGCATCATGTTTGTCTAGTATTCGTGCTGATTACAAGGGGACAGATAGCATCATGTTTGTCTAGGATTCGTACTGATTACAAGGGGACAGATAGCATCATGTTTGTCTAGTATTCGTGCTGATTACAAGGGGACAGATAGCATCATGTTTGTCTAGAACTCGTACTGATTACAAGGGGACAGATAGCATCATGTTTGTCTAGGATCCGTACTGATTACAAGGGGACAGATAGCATCATGTTTGTCTAGGATTCGTGCTGATTACAAGGGGACAGATAGCATCATGTTTGTCTAGAACTCGTACTGATTACAAGGGGACAGATAGTATCGTCTTTGTCTAGGATTCGTACTGATTACAAGGGGACAGATAGCATCATGTTTGTCTAGAACTCGTGCTGATTACAAGGGGACAGATAGCATCATGTTTGTCTAGAACTCGTACTGATTACAAGGGGACAGATAGCATCATGTTTGTCTAGAACTCGTACTGATTACAAGGGGACAGATAGCATCATGTTTGTCTAGAACTCGTACTGATTACAAGGGGACAGATAGCATCATGTTTGTCTAGAACTCGTACTGATTACAAGGGGACAGATAGCATCATGTTTGTCTAGGATCCGTACTGATTACAAGGGGACAGATAGCATCATGTTTGTCTAGGATCCGTACTGATTACAATGGAACCCCTCTGTGAAGACACCCCAAATTTTTGAACTTCCTCCTTTTAAGACCTGATTTTTTCAGATCGTTTAAGGTTTTAAAAGGGGGGTTCCACTGTATTGAGTCGTTGTCCTCACCACTCCCACACTGTACGGCGAGTGACGTGGCCAACAGGACGAGGCCTCACTGTACGGCGAGTGACGTGGCCAACAGGACGAGGCCTCACTGTACGGCGAGTGACGTGGCCAACATGACGAGGCCACACTGTACGGCGAGTGACGTAACCAACAGGACGCGGCCTCACTGTACGGCGAGTGACGTGGCCAATAGGACGAGGCCTCACTGTACGGCGAGTGACGTGGCCAACAGGACGAGGCCTCACTGTACGGCGAGTGACGTGGCCAACATGACGAGGCCACACTGTACGGCGAGTGACGTAACCAACAGGACGAGGCAAACACTGTACGGCGAGTGACGTAGCCAACAGGACGAGGCCGCACTGTACGGCGAGTGACGTAGCCAACAGGACGAGGCCACACTGTACGGCGAGTGACGTAGCCAACAGGACGAGGCCACACTGTACGGCGAGTGACGTAGCCAACAGGACGAGGCCAGTCTGTATATTGATTATGACAGTTTGCTTAAGTGTCCTTCTCTGTTGAGCCGCTCACTTCTGCCCCTGGTCACCACGCTGGTCAATAATTACTGTATTTCTGCACACGTTCTTCAGTCTCTGCGGTGACTTTGAAGCTTTAACGGATACGTCCGTCATCGTTCGACGCCCGACATAAACCAATCAAAAGCGAGAAGGAGCAAAGTGAACGGGTTTAAACAAGGAATGGATTGACAATAGGCAATGATCAACGAGAGTTATTTACCAATATTGAATTCTAAAATAGACCAGAAACAAACTTATATACGGGCAGTATTAAAAAGCCGCTGTGCCCAATATAGAACAAGTCGCGTAAGGCAAAATCACTACATTTAGTCAAGCTGTCGAACCCACGGGACAAAACTGAACGCACTGTATTTTTTCACCAAGACAGTACAGCTGCTTCGTCAATCCCCGCGTGAAGGAAATCGCTCACCTTCCACGTGCAAAACGTAGTGATATTGACACGCCAGATTAGCGCGGTAGCGTATTGTGCTAAGCAGGAAAGCGCGATTTTCTGTATTCTTGTTAACGTTTTGAGCTTGTTTTGAATACAACCTATCATATCTATATGTTTTTGGAATCAGGAAATGATAACGAATAAGATGAAATCATTTTTGGATGGATTTTTAACATTTTTATCGTAAGACTAATTAATCTATTTTTGTTAATTGTGATCACATTTTAAGAGTAAACAAGACATATGTATATATTTTTAGATTCAGAATGTGATGAAGATTACGATGCAATCAATTTTAAATCTGTTTGCGAAAAATCGATTTTAATGACAACTTTAATGAGCAAACTCATCAATTAATTTTTAAGCCTCCAAGCTGAAATGCAATACCAAAGTCCGGGCTTCGTCGAAGATTACTTGACCAAAATTTCAACCAATTTGGTTGAAAAATGAGAGCGTGACAGTGCCGCCTCAACTTTCACGAAAAGCCGGATATGACGTCATCAAAGACATATTATATCCAAAAAAATGAAAAAAATATTTGGAGATACCATACTCAGGATCTCTTATGTCAAGTTTCATTAAGATCGGTCCAGTAGTTTTCTCTGAATCGCTCTACACACACGCACACACACACACACGAACGAACACACACACGAACAAACACACACACACACACACACACACACACACACACACACACACACACACACACACACACACACACACACACACATACACCACGACCCTCGTCTCGATTCCCCCCTCTACGTTAAAACATTTAGTCAAAACTTAACTAAATGTAAAAACGGACAAATATATATATTGCAAAATCTTTAACCCTACAGACCATGAGGTTATACATGTCTATTTGAAGAGTTAATCATACACGTACTATGCGATAATTTCAAGAAGCCACAGATGCACTTGGCAGATATAATGCCTGTGTGTCCACTCGAGCCTATCCAACCTTCACGGTTGCCTAAATTAACCTACACCAGTCGTGTATACATACGTATTTGTCTGTTCACGAATCCAGCTCGTGCCGATGATTTTGTTGTGGAAGTTTCTTTTTATTATCAAAATGAAAGCGACTTTTATTCATATAGTCTTTAAGAAGAAAAGTTGTTTAAGACGAGTAGCACTCTATTGTTTTAGAAGGATAAAGGGGTACTTTTAGTCGTTTTTGTTCTACCTTGGTAAATGGTTGAGTGATACAATCAGAATTTAATAGGTACATTTCAACCCCGGAGCAGCCTCAATGACGCATCACACTAGTCTCTCTGGACAGTTAAGTTTGCCGGAAGCACGTTTTTGGCTCACGTAAGTGTAGCCTATGCGATCGTAACTTTGTCTGTCTGTGCGTGCGTATGTGCGTATGTGCGTGCGTGTGTATGTCTGTGGTAGAAACTTTAACATTTCGTCATTTGAAGACGTCACATTATGACGTAAGAGGGTTAGACGTCACGCGAAGGAATTACTGAAAGTCTCGGTCATTGTTATTTTGAGCGGGCCGAGACTAGTTGGCAGTCGTGTCCCTGTAAGTTACAGGCTACATGCAGACAGACAGATCTAGATCTAGTGTCTCGCTTTCTTGCACAGTGTCACCTATGCTTACTGTGTGTGTGTGTGTGTGTGTGTGTGTGTGTGTGTGTGTGTGTGTGTGTGTGTGTGTGTGTGTGTGTGTGTGTGTGTGTGTGTGTATGTGTGACGGAGTGATTGAGTTTGTGTTACTGTTTGTCGATTTCTTACGTGAGCCTTGAAGGCTTCGCCTCTTGTTTACAACTGTTGTTCTCTTTTACCGCATTCCTCGGTCAGTGTCTGTCCTATGAGCGTGACATTTAGTGAGAAGCACGTACGTGAGTTCAAACGAATATATTAAAAGTGACGTTGAACGATTGGCTTTATTCAGGTATAAGTGTGACGATGTTTCATCTTGATCAGTGATAATGTACGTGCACAGAGCTCAAACCGCGAACGCTAGAAACCAGACATTTTAACAGAAGATAGTACTAATCGTCTTGAAACACTTTTCTTCTTAAGCACCATAAACAAGTTGCTTTGATTTGTTTTTAATTAATGTTTAAAAAAAACGTCGTCCATCTGCCTTCTCGGCCAGACTGTACAAGCTAGAAGTAGGAGTGACTCGAGTAATTCGCACATACTTTTTTTCAAGCTCAGCCGAACAAGGATTTTTTCCAGACAAAAATAGTCTGTTAACGTTAATGGAAGCGGTAAATGGTTCGATGGCAGACACCATTAGATTTTTTAAAGGGTCGTTCAGGCAGAATGCTGGATGCGTACCGGAAATGAGGTAGTCATTGACTGCGGTACTATCGTTGGTCTGATCTAGCCGAGACTACTTACAGGACTCGCATAAATATTGCTGCCAGAAGTGGGTACAATGCACTGAGCTTAGTGTGTTCTGTCTGGTCTCATGTCGGTAGTTAACCTGTGCAGGCTGTGGCGTCATTGTTACGTAAGAAACAGAGGGTGAGAGAGACGTTCTTTCGCTTCGTTGAGGTTTCTGTATGCAGACGCTGCGAACCCATCCATTGCGGGGAAGCGGTGGGAGGGGGGGGGGAGAGAGACAGAGACAGACAGAGAGACAGCCAGAGAAAGACAGAGAGACAGACAGACAAAGACAGTGAAAGAACTTTCTTTGAGGCTCCAGTATGGCGAGAACATGTCGAAAGCAGGAATCCAAGGGTTGACGGATGTAATGTTTTGTAGATCCACGGAGTTATGCCATAACATGGATTCAGTTAGGTGTTTTTTTTCACCTACAGTTTGGCATATCTAAACGTTCGACAGTTCCAAATGTTGATGGATTTCTTTGTTGATGGATTCGAAGGCCAGTGACTGCCAACTTGGATGGTTTCATGGTATTCATACCTTGATGGTCTCAAAGGTTAATGGATCCAAGGATTGGTGAATCCAAAGGTTGACGATCCAAAACTTGATTACGCAAAGATTAAGTCATCCAAATATCAATGACATTCAAAGGTTGGTGGACATAAGGTTGATAATTCCAACGGTTGTTGTTCCAAAGGTTGAGTGACGAATTCAAAGGTTAATTGGTTAGAAAGGTAGACAGATCCAGTGATGTAAAATGTAAACAAGGATCACAAGCATGTCTTAACGACCCTACCATTTGATTGAAGACCCCTTACATTTGTTGACTATTGGATCGTTGAACTGTGGATATATCGTCACGCTCGTAAGATAATTGCCTATGTCATTTTTTTGTGTTTTGCGAAAAACGCAAAAAAAATCCTTTGGTTTCTGAACAATCTGCCTATCTCATGTTAGTTATAATTTGCAAACTGCCTATCTCGAGCGGTGACAGCTGGATAAACGTGAGATAAGAGCTAACAGCAACATTTTCAAGCAGCAAAACTGCATAACAACCCACAAAGAGCTTTTGTATACCTTCACATTCTCAAAACAAGTCTTCCTGTATCATAAAGAAAAGTGCCTAACTCAAGAAACGAGATCGGCAGTTTTGCTTACGTTACCGTGGCAATGGTTTCCGATGGTCTGAGAGTTTGTACTCTCTAACACATGACAGATACCCTTTCAGTAGCTCTTTCCCTGTAGTTTCGTTATATAAATGCCTAACACTGAGATAGGTATTTTTCTTATGAGCGTGACGATATAATAATTATAGTTGACGCCGAGTTCCTGTAATGTGTGTTTGTGTTGTGTGGAGTGATTTAGATAGGCGTGATTTATTTTTTATGCCACGGAGGGGAAGGGGGGGGGGGGGATGATGTCGCTTAGTAGCCAGACCAGTTAATGTAATTTATGTTCATCATGTGGAAATATAAAAAAAAACCGGAGCAGCTTCATTGAGTGATTTATATAATCTTGACTTCAGTACAGGTTTACCCAACAAGAAGCTGTCACTTAAAATGTTTTTTAGATTATTAAAATTCGATTCGACGGCAAACGGTTATTGAGGTCAAGGGCCGCACATAAAGTTGCAGTCAATGGCAAACAAACATTTACACGAACACATTTGACTGTCAGTAAACTATAGCTCCGGTAGCTCAGTTGGTAGAGCACTGGACTTGTGATCGGAAGGTCGCTGGTACGAATTCGGGCCGGGACGGACACGGGTCATCTTAGGGTGCACAATCAGAGATGGTAGCCAAGTCCCACCCCCGTGGCACCACTGTGATACGTGGAAGACCTCGGTCATTCTGCCACGAGCGCAGGTGGCTGATTACATCTAAACACGACCCCGTTGCTGCTAGCTTTCCACTGGGAGGAAGCGACCCGAATTTCCCAGCGATGGGACAATAAATAAATGAAAAATGAAAAATGAAAAATGATGAGATATATCGCAAAACTCAACACTACCATAATTAAACTTTTTAACTCAGTCACAAATAACTACTGAACTCCACTTTTATTCTTAGACTTTTAAACTATTGCAATGCTCCTGGCTTACTGGCAGAAAAACTTTCGACCAAGACAAACTGTTTCTCAGTGATCAACTTTCAACAAATGACTACTGAGCTATCTCAGCGAGTTACATTTTCCATACAGTGATGTTTCAACCAATGGCAACCTGTCGCTAAACTCAGCGCTAAAGAGAGCCTATTGCATAAATAGAGCTTAAACAATGACCACGAGTTGATTACTGGAAAATAAACCACGAGTGGGTATTTGCAGCCGCTTGGTAATTCACGAGTGTGCGGAGCACACGAGTGAATTACCAAGCGGCTGCAAATACCCACGAGTGGTTTATTTTCCAGTAATCAACGAGTTGTCATTGTTTAAGCTATTTATACAACGACCAACACGGGTCGAACATGCAGTCATGCAGACGACATTTTGTAGGCAATTTCATTTCAGCCTAATCACTCAGAGTGTCAAATGCGCGTCATTCAAATAGTCCCTATTCTTTTACTTTATTCTTAGTCTCCGACTCGTCGGCATTATACTTGTCTCGTCTAAATATCGGACCCCATTGCTACGATTAAAACACAATAGCGTTTATATAGCTATTCTGACATTTCATTCTGTGTTAAAATCATGTTTTTGTCAGCAGCAAGGACCAGAATGGTCCATGTCGTTGATTGCAGACGACGGTTCCCTTTCCGCATGAAGCCACGGAAATAACCGAACATTGAAAAACCCACGGACATGTATTACGGAGAAAACTCGGGATAACCGGATGTTTAGCATTACGTCAATATGCTAGGAATCCTATGACGTCATGACGTATCATACTTGCCTACGTAGATTGTATACATGTTCGAAAGTCTGACTGTTGTGAATTCGCGTGGTGAAGACTGCGGTAAATCTGTAGATGATAAGAGAACAAGGATTGTCTCAGAAGAAACGACTAAATGTTTCAGACCGGTAACTTCATTTCAACATTGCACTATATAATTGACGTTCTATGTGACAGGAGAGTTTGCTGATTTTGTGTTAAACATTGGAGAGATCGTCTGCTAGAATCAGAGATAGGTCGCTTCAGATTGCAGCTTCTGGAAATTTGCAAGGTTTGTTGCCTGTTAAAGAACTGGATTTTACACGTAATGTATGTCATGTACAGTAAGCAACAACAAAAACACACACAAAGCAAATGGCATTGTCTGTCGACTAGGCATACACGTCAGCCATTGTTGTTACAGTTTTGAGTCAACATTGTACGTATTCTTCCGCAACAGGGTCCAATCGTCTGGCTTTCAAATTTTCTAAAAATAAATTCTAGTGTTGATTATTTTTTAGCCCTCTTTATTCTTACTTTGAATAATCCACGTGTGAATTTTGGGTTTAATCAAAGTAGTTCGTTCTAATTTCTCACTTGTCTAAAAATAATCAACTAGATTTAATCCACCCCTCGGTTGCATTGCAGGAGTTGTATAAACACAATTTATTCATACTTAACTAAACCACAACGCACCACCAAAACAAACCATTTTTTAACAAATGGGAAACTGTATAAATTTCAGATTTAAATTGTTCAACCGATGACAACGGAAACCGTTGCATAGATGATTAAATGTCAACCAATATTAAATGGTTACTAGTGGTACCCGTGCTACGCACTTTGTGTGCTGCGCATGCGATGTCATTTTGTTGGTTATGTGCTTGTGAAAATGTTGTTTGCACCCCTCCCCCCCCCCCCCCCCCCGCACATTATCCCGCATATAATGAATTATATTCTCTTGGTGAAAAATAAAATGTTAACCCTTACACCGGTGCAATTCTGTAACACATGTTACATAGCCACTGGTGAATTAACAGAGAGAAAAATAACAAAAAACAGTCATATAGGTTTTCGCATCAATGGGAGGTAATCGGAACTGACCAAAAAGACTGCGCGACCGCACGCGACTATACAAACAAACAAAATAAAATACAGCAGGTATGGCGTTTGCATGAATCCATGATTACGTCTACATGAACAACAGTGATAAAAGTGCGCATCTCTTCCCAGCCGTGCAGCGCTTTGAAAGTTGGAAGCATTAAAATTTAAACGGGTAAAAAGCCATCGTGAAGATACGAAAAAAAGTATGACGTGTAAAATACTTAATGATTCAAACGCATAGTATAACATATGTAACTGACAACAGAAAATATATACATGGTTCACACACACAATCGAGTGCACACATCCATGCTTATTTAAAGTCATGTACACACACACACACATACATACATGGCATCAAGCAACACACAATTAAATGACACATATGGAATATGGAAAACGTATAATGGACATGAACATGGCAAGTAATTTACACCGTTACCTACTATAAAATTGATGATATATATATACCACTCACTTGCTATTCGCCTAAAAGCTTGCAGTGTGCTGTGACACATATAAGAAACCAGAAGAAAAAAGGACTTTACTTTGGCGAAAAGAGCATATGCTGCTTATTTTTGTACATAACTGCTATAACTGTATTTTTTCCGAACACTTACATGTAAAAAACATAGAGATATATCTTACCATTTCACTAAGACAGCCAAAATAACGGTCAAATTAAGGGGAGATCATGATGACGTACATGTCTATGGTTGCACCGGGGGAAAATATTTAGTCGCTGGAACCTATAAGGTTATACGGCGACTTATCAGGTGATAATGTTTCGAACTTATCTTTTAAAAATTAAGTAAACAAATCTATGGAATATTTTGGAGTTCCATTAACAGATAAACAGATCTATCTATCTTCTTATATAGGTTTTCGCATCAATGGGAGGTAATCGGAACTGACCAAAAAGACTGCGCGACCGCACGCGACTATACAAACAAACAAAATAAAATACAGCAGGTATGACGTTTGCATGAATCCATGATTACGTCTACATGAACAACAGTGATAAAAGTGCGCATCTCTTCCCAGCCGTGCAGCGCTTTGAAAGTTGGAAGCATTAAAATTTAAACGGGTGAAGATACGAAAAAAAGTGAAGATACGAAAAAAAGTATGACGTCTAAAATACTTAATGATTCAAACGCATAGTATAACATATCTAATTGACAACATTGACAACAGAAAATATATACATGGTTCACACACACAATCGAGTGCACACATCCATCCATGCTTATTTAAAGTCATGTACACACACACATACATACATGGCATCAAGCAACACACAATTAAATGACACATATGGAATATCGAAAACGTATAATGGACATGAACATGGCAAGTAATTTACACCGTTACCTACTATAAAATTGATGATATATATATACCACTCACTTGCTATTCGCCTAAAAGCTTGCGGTGTGCTGTGACACATATAAGAAACCAGAAGAAAAAAGGACTTTACTTTGGCGAAAAGAGCATATGCTGCTTATTTTTGTACATAGCTGCTATAACTGTATTTTTTCCGAACACTTACATGTAAAAAACATAGAGATATATCTTACCATTTCACTAAGACAGCCAAAATAACGGTCAAATTAAGGGGAGATCATGATGACGTACATGTCTATGGTTGCACCGGGGGAAAATATTTAGTCGCTGGAACCTATAAGGTATAACACATGTTACATAGCCACTGGTGAATTAACAGAGAGAAAAATAACAAAAAACAGTCATATAGGTTTTCGCATCAATGGGAGGTAATCGGAACTGACCAAAAAGACTGCGCGACCGCACGCGACTATACAAACAAACAAAATAAAATACAGCAGGTATGACGTTTGCATGAATCCATGATTACGTCTACATGAACAACAGTGATAAAAGTGCGCATCTCTTCCCAGCCGTGCAGCGCTTTGAAAGTTGGAAGCATTAAAATTTAAACGGGTAAAAAGCCATCGTGAAGATACGAAAAAAAGTATGACGTCTAAAATACTTAATGATTCAAACGCATAGTATAACATATGAAATTGACAACAGAAAATATATACATGGTTCACACACACAATCGAGTGCACACATCCATCCATGCTTAATTAAAGTCATGTACACAAACACACACATACATGGCATCAAGCAATACACAATTAAATGACACATATGGAATATGGAAAACGTATAACGGACATGAACATGGTAAGTAATTTACACCGTTATCTACTATAAAATTGATGATATATATATACCACTCACTTGCTATTCGCCTAAAAGCTTGCGGTGTGCTGTGACACATATAAGAAACCAGAAGAAAAAAGGACTTTACTTTGGCGAAAAGAGCATATGCTGCTTATTTTTGTACATAGCTGCTATAACTGTATTTTTTCCGAACACTTACATGTAAAAAACATAGAGATATATCTTACCATTTCACTAAGACAGCCAAAATAACGGTCAAATTAAGGGGAGATCATGATGACGTACATGTCTATGGTTGAACCGGGGGAAAATATTTAGTCGCTGGAACCTATAAGGTTATACGGCGACTTATCAGGTGATAATGTTTCGAACTGTTTAGTAAACAAATCTATGGAATATTTTGGAGTTCCATTAACAGATAAACAGATCTATCTATCTTCTTATTATTTTAGGTTCGTCTGGGGTAGAGAAATAAAACACACAGCTAGGTTCGTCTGAGGTGCGGTCGCGTGTTTAGTCGAACCGAAAGGTGAAGAAGAACCAATTGTAGCGGAATGTGGGGAAGAAAGATTTAGAAAAGTAGAAATACTTTCAAACTCCCACACTTGAGTTTTATTGCTAAAAAAACTCAACAACAAACGCAATTCTTTATAGGTGGATTCTACGAAGTATAAATTTCGGTTTATTTTCCGATGGATGAATGGTGTATCAAAAAAGAAAGGATTCGAAAAGTTAGGAAAGTTAGTTCATCGCGCACGATTCATATCACACGAGTTCAAGAGACACAGAACAAGCACGTCTGTTTTTTTCCTTGGTGTTACTTAAATTAGTTGTGAAGAACTGGTTCGCCTGACGGTCTGAAGATGACGAAAAGGTCTATCCCAGTTGAAACCATGCTTGCTCGTGACTCGTTGGTTTTCCCCATCCAGTTCATGTTCTTTGAAGTGTTCGGTAAATATACTCTGCCTCGACGTCCTTGGACATCTTCACCCAGAACCCGGAACCCGGAACCCGGAACCCGGAACGTCTGCAATTAACAAACCTTGGTTCAGCTCTATAATTGGTTCATACAATCATAGAACTTACTGAGTGGTTTGTTCTGCGGCTGGTCTGGTCCTTCTCCCATCGCAGTGACCAGCTAAACAAAATAAAACAACTGAGCCCAAAGTGCTCTAATCCAAACGTTCAAGTTGCCGCCACATCACGGCTTCCACTTGTACAACAACTACATAACACGATACATGCATCATATTACGATATTACAGAACAACAAGAAAATATTTGCGGTAACGACTTGACCGTTGCGAAATCTCCCGGCTGGCCATTTGGTTACCAGCTGAGTTGACTGCGCAGGCGAAAATCGGAAAGGCTTTGGCAAGCTTGACTTGAATGAGCTACTCACCCTTCGACGTAAGTTATTCTGCTATTAATGTGACACGCGTCGCATGCTGTTTCTTGACCAGCGAATTAAGACGTTCGTCTGCCTGCCCGTGCGCCTGTCCTCGTGTCTCAACGCAGAATGCCAGATCGCCGTTCACCTGCCTCCTGATAATTGGCTGCGCTATACGTGACGCGAGAGACTTTTCACACGTCACTAAAGAAGACCCTCACGCGCCGTCTCCTTCTGGTCTCGGTACCTTCATGCGCCGTCTCCTTCCGGTCTCGGTTAAATCGGATAAATATTATTGACTAAACATGACTAAACACTGCAAACCACTGCAATACACAAACTTATTTTCTGAATCGCGTTCCGCGACAAAGGCCCCCCCTTCTGAAGCGAAAACTAGTTTTAGCTCTTTCTCAGACAATAAGTTTTATTTCATTTAACCCTGAAAATACTCCACCTCCTTTCCACTTGCTATCCTATTCATCTCTGGAAGCTCACCACCTCTCAGTTTACTACTACTCCTCTACTGATAATTGGCTCTGCTCAAAAAGTCAGCTCCGACATTGTCTTTGCCTGGAATCACTTTGAGGGTGAAAGAGTGTTGTTGGAGCTGCAAAGCCCATCTCATAAGCCTGCCGTTTTCAGTTTTTGACTTCTGCAAGTACTGGAGTGGTTGGTGATCAGTTTCAATCACGAACTGCTCGGCGTACAAATACTGCTCGAATCTTTTCACTCCCCAAACCACCCCGAGACACTCCTTTTCTATGGTCGAGTAGTTTCTTTCGGCGCTGTTCAGTTTTTTGCTTGCGTAAGCCACCGGGTGCAAGTTGCCACCTTGCTCTTGCAGTAGAACTGCTCCTAACGCTTCGTTGGATGCGTCTGTACGTAACACGTACTGTTTGCTATTGTCCGGCAGTATCAGAATGGGTTTGCTGGTCAGACACTGTTTCAGAGTCGTGAAAGCAGTTTCACACTCTTTGGTCCAGACTACCTTCTCTGGCTGATCTTTCTTTGTGAGGTCTGTGAGGGGCGCACTCACGCGAGCAAAGTCAGGCACAAACTTCCGGTAATACCCCGCTAGGCCCAAGAAAGAACGCACCTCTTTCTTTGTACGAGGTTTTTCCGCCCTTCTGATTTTCTCGGTTTTGTCATCGTCTGGGCTTATTTTCCCATGACCGATCCGGTGACCGAGGTAGTCAAGTTCGCGGAATCCTAGGTGACACTTGGAGGGTTTGGCGGTGAGGCCGACCTCCTCAAGCCTCGCCAACACTGCGTTCAAAGCCTCCAGATGTTGTTCCCAGGTTTTGGTTGCTATCAGGATGTCATCCATGAAGAATTCTACGTCCTCCCTGCCTAACGGATCGAGCAGTTTTCTGACACACCTAGTGAATATGGCACTGGCCGTTTTCAGTCCAAATGGCATTTTTGTCCACTGGTATTGGCCCCCTGGAGTAGAGAAGCTGGTTTTGGCTCTGTCTTTTTCTTTAACGCCCACTTGCCAGTAACCCTTACTCAAATCCAATTTTGAGAAGTACTCTGTCTGCTGCAGACGAGCAAATATTTGCTCAGCATCCGGAATTAGCTCAGAATCGAACTCGGTGACCTTGTTCAATTTTCTGTAGTCCATACAGAATCTTACTGTACCGTCACGCTTTTGCGTCAGTACAACCGGACTGCTATATGGAGACACGCTAGGTTCGATAACCCCCATCTTTTCCATAGTTTGCACTTCCTTCTTGATTGTTTCCCTCTGTGAGTGAGGAATTGGGTACTGTTTCACACGCACCGGCTCAGAGGTAGACAGTTTGATTTCGCTTTCTTCTAGCTGGCATGAGCCTGGCATATTACTCAGAGCTTTCTGGTGACTGCGACACAAGTTACGCAAGTCTTTCTGCTTTTCCACAGATAATTCGGCGTTAATGACCACATCATCCCACTTTTCTTTTGGAGCGAGAGGTATGAGTGGTATCTTGTCGGTGTTCAGCCCACCGTCTTCGCTATCACTCATCTCGTGCATCACAATTGCTACTTCTTCTTCTGCGGGTTCCGCCGATCTCACGGCCGCTCCGTCGGGAACATCCGACGCGGTTCTTTCCACGTACAACTTCAGCAAGTTGGCGTGGTACACCTTGACCTTGTTTCCCATTTGTACTCTATAGTTGCAAGATCCCACTCTATCAACTATCTTGTAAGGTCCTTTCCAAGTCAGCTGAAGCTTGTTGTGCTTCACTGGTAACAAAATCAAAACTTTGTCACCCTTTGCCAGGTGCCTTTGGCGTGTGTTTTTATCGTACGCCCGTGCGTGTCTGAGCGAGGCTTTGCTCAGGTTTTCCCTGGCTAGAGTGCACGTTTGTTCTATTTTGTTCGAGAGATCGACAATGTGACCTATTGTCGTCCTCAACTCTTCACTGGACTCGTCATCAGTCCAAATCTGCCTGAGTACCTGCATGGGTCCTCGGACCTCTCTCCCGTACAAGAGTTCGAACGGAGAGAACATCAGGCTTTCTTGGGGCACCTCGCGGTATGCAAACAGTAGAGCGGGAATAAATTTATCCCACTCCTTGGGCTGCTCTTGGCACATACGCTTCATCATTGACTTGAGAGTAGAGTTCAGTTTCTCTGTTAACCCATTGGTTTGAGCATGAAACGGACTGGTGCGCAATCCTTTCACCCCTAGCAACCTGTTGACTTCAGTCATGTATCCACCTACAAACTGTCCCCCCTGATCAGTCAACACTTCTTTGGGTAGTCCGAAACGCGTCCACATCTCAAACAGAGCATCCGCGACCGTCTCTGAGCTGATGTCTTTCAGCGGAACGGCCTCCGCGTACCTAGTCGCGTGATCGATCATGGTAAGGATGTACCGATGCCCCCGCGCCGAAGCAGGTAGGATGGGACCGATGATATCAACACCAACGCGTTCGAAAGGGGTGTTCATCAGCGGTACTTTCTGGAGGGGTACCTTCCTAGTTGCTCCCTTAGGAGTACTTCTTTGGCAGGCATCACATGATGCACAGTAGCGTCTCACATCTCCGCAGATGCCTGGCCAGAAAAAGTCTCGCCAGATTCTGTCTCTGGTTTTCCTAGCGCCTAAGTGACCTGACATGGGTGAATCATGCGCCAAACCCATCACTTCGTCCCTAAACTTTTTAGGCACCACCACCTGCTTGTATTCTGTATCTTTGGACGAGTAGACCCTGTACAGAATATCCTTCTTCCATACGTAACGAGTCCCTGTTTTGATCTTCTGGTCTGCGACCGCGCGAGCCTTGACCAAGTCAGGGTCGTTTCGTTGCTCAGCTTTCAGATCATCAGGTTTGATCTGCCCTATCAGAGTTTCCTTGGGAATAACCTTCACTGGCTTTTCCTTGCTTTTTGCTTCTTGCTGTCGAGTGACTACGGGAGCACAAGTCTCCGCTCTTGCTCGGAACAAAGGCACCCCTGTCTCGACATTTTGACTATCGGTCCTCACGTTACCGATCAACACCGGATGCACCGGCCTATCCATCACCAACACCTTGGTAATGCCACTGAAAAATGGAGTTCGCATCTCCACTTCAGCTATCGGGAGCTCTCTAGTCACACGGGAATCGGCTAACACTACTCTCTTTGCTTCGCCCGTGTACTTCTCCCTCGGAACTATCTCGCTGTCTACAATGATAGCGGAAGCTCCCGTATCCCTTATCGCTCTCACCGTCTTGCCTTCGACGGTAGCTTCACACTGCGGCTCAAACACGAGGTTACAGCATTTCTCACATACTGTGGGAGGTTCCTGAACGTCCACCGCTGCCAATGTGATCGTTGATGCAGAGCTAGGCTTATTGTTGGGTTTGCTCTTAGGACACTGACGCGCCAGGTGAGGTCCGCCACATAGAAAACAACCGCTGGGACCCGACCTCTGTCCCTCCGATGCGTTGCCGAACCTGAAGTTATCTGTTCTCACGTTCGCGGGGGGTTTGGATCCACCGTTGGGTTGGTTATGCACTGTTTTGGGTGGATTAGGGATCGCCCGGCGATGTTCCGATTCGCGCGACTCCTCGTACACGCGCGCGTGTTTGAGCGCCTCATCGACATTGATTGGGTTACGCTCCCGCACGAACCGAGCTTGTTCAAAGGGTAGCCATTCTAGAAACCTTTCCATGATGATCAGACTTTTTGGGTCATGTGCTTTACCCTCTCTCTTTGCTAGCTCCACCCACCTGTCAAAATACAGTTGAATCCTCGTCAACCCTTCCTTTGCGCTTTCCCCAGCCTCTTTCTTGGCGCCCCTAAACTTTTTCCGGTACGCCTCTGATGTCAGCTGGAACTTTTCCAGAATAGCGGCCTTTACCGTGTTGTAGTCCTTTGCCTCTTCATCTGACAATCTGGCATATGCCTCGCGTGCTTTGCCTTTGAGTTGGCAGCCTAGTCGCGCTCCCCAATCATCATCATCCCATTTCGAGATTTTTGCTACCCTTTCGAATTGACGAAAGTATGCCTCGAGATCATCTTTATCATCCAGATATGGTAGCTTCAATTTGATTGATTTCTCATGCCCGGGACTAGCATCGTTGCCTAACTCGCGAGCGTTCTGGTTGCGATTGCCTTCAGCTTGATTCTGCAACTCGATACGACGCAGTTCGAAGTCTCGCTCCTCGCGCCTATCTTCTCTCTCTGCCGCGATCCTACGCTCTTCAGCCTGGAGAGCTTCTCTCCGTCTCCTCTCCTCCAACTCCAGGTTATCTTTTCTCTTCTTCTCCTCCAACTCCAGGTTATCTTTTCTCTTCTTCTCCTCCAGCTCCTCGAGCCGGCGTTTTTCGATATACTCTGCTAAGGGTTTACCTGATAAGCCTAGTACGTTGCCGTCACGCTGGTATGCCACTAGAGGCGAGTCCACCTCTGCTACCTGACGTGGGCGGGGCATGTTTACTCTACTCTAGAATAAATGTCACTAAGGTTTACCTGTAGGAGAAAAAAGATCACTAGATACCTCGCCTCAGTCAATCTTAGTTCGTCCCAGACGATACAAGGTTTGACTGTTGTAGCCGTAGACTAGCCTCGACACTCTGTTAGACAATACCCTACTTCTAACGAAAGTGACCTTGACTCCAAGCCAAGCTGCTAACTACTGCTACTTATGTTGATTGTGACCCCGACCCTGTCGTAGATTACCAATACAACATTTCAGCTGCACTAATTCACACTGATTAGTTACAACCGGCACGGATTATAGACTTTACTTTGAACCTTTGAACAAAGAAGCTAAACACCGTCCTCGATTTAAATTAGTCCTAACACCACCTCACTCTGGTTATGTTGACTCAATTCAAATCTCTACTCTACTAGGTTAGTCGTAGTCTCAACTACTCCGAATTGGTACGACCTAACTTAGTTCACTGATCTAACTTCTACTCAAGTTAGATCCAGTTACCTGTTGAACCTCGTTCAACCTAAAAGAGCTTGGGTTCAGTTCGACTAGTACTTTACCGTTATCTTCAAAAGATGTAGGGTGAAAGAAATATAATTTAGAGTGCTGCTGTTGCCGTCCAATCCTCGCCCGAGCAGTCGCCGCTTTCTTGTGTTAGCTTACTAATCTACTCAAGATTAACTAACATACATGTATAGCTTCTCTAGTCTACTCAAGACTAACTATCATGCATAAGAAACAGACGTGCTGTGCTGCGATGGGGATAAGGATAGACAACCTCCGCACACCTACAAAAATTTGCGTTGTTGGCCACATAGAAAAAAAAGAAGATCTAGCTCATAAAATCGTATCCCGGACACGAGCCCCCACTGTAGCGGAATGTGGGGAAGAAAGATTTAGAAAAGTAGAAGTACTTTCAAACTCCCACACTTGAGTTTTATTGCTAAAAAAACTCAACAACAAACGCAATTCTTTATAGGTGGATTCTACGAAGTATAAATTTCGGTTTATTTTCCGATGGATGAATGGTGTATCAAAAAAGAAAGGATTCGAAAAGTTAGGAAAGTTAGTTCATCGCGCACGATTCATATCACACGAGTTCAAGAGACACAGAACAAGCACGTCTGTTTTTTTCCTTGGTGTTACTTAAATTAGTTGTGAAGAACTGGTTCGCCTGACGGTCTGAAGATGACGAAAAGGTCTATCCCAGTTGAAACCATGCTTGCTCGTGACTCGTTGGTTTTCCCCATCCAGTTCATGTTCTTTGAAGTGTTCGGTAAATATACTCTGCCTCGACGTCCTTGGACATCTTCACCCAGAACCCGGAACCCGGAACCCGTAACCCGGAACGTCTGCAATTAACAAACCTTGGTTCAGCTCTATAATTGGTTCATACAATCATAGAACTTACTGAGTGGTTTGTTCTGCGGCTGGTCTGGTCCTTCTCCCATCGCAGTGACCAGCTAAACAAAATAAAACAACTGAGCCCAAAGTGCTCTAATCCAAACGTTCAAGTTGCCGCCACATCACGGCTTCCACTTGCACAACAACTACATAACACGATACATGCATCATATTACGATATTACAGAACAACAAGAAAATATTTGCGGTAACGACTTGACCGTTGCGAAATCTCCCGGCTGGCCATTTGGTTACCAGCTGAGTTGACTGCGCAGGCGAAAATCGGAAAGGCTTTGGCAAGCTTGACTTGAATGAGCTACTCACCCTTCGACGTAAGTTATTCTGCTATTAATGTGACACGCGTCGCATGCTGTTTCTTGACCAGCGAATTAAGACGTTCGTCTGCCTGCCCGTGCGCCTGTCCTCGTGTCTCAACGCAGAATGCCAGATCGCCGTTCACCTGCCTCCTGATAATTGGCTGCGCTATACGTGACGCGAGAGACTTTTCACACGTCACTAAAGAAGACCCTCACGCGCCGTCTCCTTCTGGTCTCGGTACCTTCATGCGCCGTCTCCTTCCGGTCTCGGTTAAATCGGATAAATATTATTGACTAAACATGACTAAACACTGCAAACCACTGCAATACACAAACTTATTTTCTGAATCGCGTTCCGCGACACCAATCACAGATCTCTTTCGCCGCGATGTCAAAGTTCAGGTCAAAGTTCACTGTTGTCTGCTCAAATTTGCGAGACAAACCTCTTCAAACTTTGTTCGTGGACAAAATTGGAAGTCGGGACCTAGCGGAATCGATTTCCTG
>NC_090253.1:11218730-11228730 GCF_037325665.1 Littorina saxatilis
AATCCACCAATATATACACCCCAATCCTTCACGCGGTGCGGGACAGTAATGTCTGCCACCTCATGCATCCAGAATTCCACAGCCCGCTTTGTTTTGTGAGCTCGATATCTTGGCCAGCCATTGACACTAAAGATCTCTAGAGGGTCGGCTTTTTAGGGCCGATTTGCATTCGTCAAATCTCTCTCATTGATACTATGTACCCTCCTCCTGGCTATTTCGGCTCAGCAACGGGCGCGGGGAAGATGGCAATTTAGCACCGGGCCCTCGTGCAATTCAGGCAAAGAAAGGATTCCACTTTGGCTCAAATCTCTGTGCCAATTTGGGGCCCACGCGGCGCAGAAAAGGAATCGTCCCTCCGCCGAGCGGCCGACGACCCAGTGTGGTGGTATTGGAGGTCACGTTCGCTTGTCTCCCCTGGTATCGCGTGTCCCTGTTTACTCGGCGTCTTGCAGGAAATTGCCGACCCCAAAATTAACGCATCTACCCCACCCCCCCCCCCCCCCCCCATCGACCCCAATCCTCCTATTATGTTCGTTGAGTACTCTCTCTCTTTCTATCTCTATCTCTCTCTTCTCACAATGTTATGGTTGTTTCTTTGTTTTCTTGCACACTCATACCTGTGTGAGTAGAATTTTGTGCAATGCGTTTTTGTGTTCTATGTCTATTTTGTCTTCCCTCTTTCTCTATCTCTTTCGTCTCTCAATATTGTCGTATTTTATTTTATTTTCTCGCACACTCATTGCCCTGTTTCTGTTGAATTCATAGACTTGCGTTTTCTTGTTCTGTTTCCATGGTGTCTTTGCCAAGGCTTCTTGTCTGCGACGGAGTGTTTTTTTGCAGTAAAAGTCCTGGTTTCAAGTCACAACATTCAGCGCTGAAAATTCGGAACATAAAATCTCCAAATGATATGATTGCCGTGAGTCACTTTGATTCTTAATGAAGGTAAGATTGAAAAACAAAGCAAGATCTGACTAATATGTACCACGTGGGGTTTCTTGATCACACTATTCGCAGTTTCATGATGGGTACAATGGCCTCAGCAACTGCAATCGGACGTCCAAAGACAGCCAATCCTTAAGCTGTCTTTCAGTCGCAGCTGATCATATCTGGAACAAACTCCCTTTGTCTCTTCGTCTCAGTCCATCTCTGCATTCTTTCAAAGCAAATCTCAAGACTCACCTCTTCAGAGAAGCATTCTATGATGATGTAGTTGTCGCGACCCTGTGAATGTGCACTTTCGGATGAACAATGTTTACTGTGTGCGTGTGTGTGTGTGTGTGCGTGTGTGTGTGTGCGTGTGTGTGGACATGTGTGGGTGTGTGTGTGTGTGTGTGTGTGTGTGTGTGCATCATAATTGTTGTGTATACTGAGAGTTCGTTCCTGTAAGAGCCTCTGGATTTTTGTAACATTTATGTTTTGTTTTTGGTTTTTGTTGTAAAGTGTTTATGATTGTGTTCTATTCCGTCAATGGCGTCATTCTGGTAATGATGTTGTTATTGCTTTTGTAAAGCGCTTTGTGTGTTCGAAAGCGCTATAGAAATCACCATTATTATTATTATTAAGCCACGTATTTATTGGGTGAAGTCGACTTCGGAAAGTCTACTCCACGAAGTTAGCTGCACGAAGCTGTGATACTAATTGTTCGCAAACAGATTTCGCGAAGTCTACTCCACGAAGTTAGCTGCACGAAGCTGTGATACTAATTGTTCGCAAACAGATTTCGCGAAGTCTACTCCACGAAGTTAGCTGCACGAAGCTGTGATACTAATTGTTCGCAAACAGATTTCGCGAAGTCTACTCCACGAAGTTAGCTGCACGAAGCTGTGATACTAATTGTTCGCAAACAGATTTCGCGAAGTCTACTCCACGAAGTTAGCTGCACGAAGCTGTGATACTAATTGTTCGCAAACAGATTTCGCGAAGTCTACTCCACGAAGTTAGCTGCACGAAGCTGTGATACTAATTGTTCGCAAACAGATTTCGCGAAGTCTACTCCACGAAGTTAGCTGCACGAAGCTGTGATACTAATTGTTCGCAAACAGATTTCGCGAAGTCTACTCCACGAAGTTAGCTGCACGAAGCTGTGATACTAATTGTTCGCAAACAGATTTCGCGAAGTCTACTCCACGAAGTTAGCTGCACGAAGCTGTGATACTAATTGTTCGCAAACAGATTTCGCGAAGTCTACTCCACGAAGTTAGCTGCACGAAGCTGTGATACTAATTGTTCGCAAACAGATTTCGCGAAGTCTACTCCACGAAGTTAGCTGCACGAAGCTGTGATACTAATTGTTCGCAAACAGATTTCGCGAAGTCAACTTGGGGTTCAATTTAGGACAGTCGTTATACTTATAGTCGGTAGGTTGGTTGTTCTCTCACTGAGGAGGACTGATACAGTGTAGTGTCATCAACTCTGTACTTCTCTCGATCCTGTCTTGGTAGCCAAAGTCCAGACAATCAGATGTTGGTCAGTCCATCATGTGTCTTCGCAGGTCTAGTGTGACTTTGTCACCACGACACCATCATTTGCATATAGGTTACATTTATTTTATGTTATAAGGTTTTGATAAAGTGTGAATTATGAGACAAAGCGACACGTCATTTAACCTGTCACCGTGTATGTGCAAGCATCTGCCACAGACTCATCACATCGAACGCAAATTCATCTAAACAGGCATGAGACCAAGGGTAGGGCGGATGGTGGCGAGAGAGATGTAGGGACGGGGAATGTTTACAGTGCCGTGTGCCGGGCTGAGAGCAGTGCCCGCCAATGTTGAGCTCAGGCACCGTCGCGATAGACGCGCCGTAGTTCTATGCAGGAAAATGCAGCGCGCTATTCTGGCCATCTGGCCAACTGTCGTCCTCATCTCTAAGGCAGACTGATACCAAGAGGTGTAAGTTACACCCGCCTTCAGACTCAGGAATTTCCAAACGCTCGACTCAAGACTATAAACCTGTTATTTATAAGTTGTTGCATTCTCCTCATGCTTGTGTGTCTGTTTGTCCACCATGAAGACTGGTCAGTCTGTGTACTGGTGAACGTCTTGTTGTGTCAAAATATCAAACTTTCCATGAACAAACATTATTGTTGTGTCAAAATAATAACTTTCCATGGACAGTCTTGTTGTGTCAAAATGATAACTTTCCATGAACAAACATTCTTGTAGTTCTGTCAAAATAATAACTTTCCATGAACAAACATTCTTGTTGTGTCAAAATAATAACTTTCCATGGACAGTCTTGTTGTGTCAAAATGATAACTTTCCATGAACAAACATTCTTGTAGTTCTGTCAAAATAATAACTTTCCATGAACAAACATTCTTGTTGTGTCAAAATGATAACTTTCCATGAACAAACATTCTTGTTCTGTCAAAATATCAAACTCTCCATGAACATTCTTGTTCTGTCAAAATATCAAACTCTCCATGAACAAACATTATTGCTGTGTCAAAATAGTAAACTTTCCATGAACAAACATTCTTGTTGTGTCAAAATATCAAACTTTCCATGAACAAACATTCTTGTTGTGTCAAAATAATAACTTTCCATGAACAAACATTCTTGTTGTGTCAAAATAATAACTTTCCATGGACAGTCTTGTTGTGTCAAAATAATAACTTTCCATAAACAAACATTCTTGTTGTGTCAAAATAATAACTTTCCATGAACAAACATTCTTGTTGTGTCAAAATAATAACTTTCCATGAACAAACATTCTTGTTGTATCAAAATGATAACTTTCCATGAACAAACATTCTTGTTGTGTCAAAATATCAAACTTTCCATGAACAAACATTCTTGTTGTGTCAAAATATCAAACTTTCCATGAACAAACATTCTTGTTGTGTCAAAATATCAAACTTTCCATGAACAAACATTCTTGTTGTGTCAAAATATCAAACTTTCCATGAACAAACATTCTTGTTGTGTCAAAATATCAAACTTTCCATGAACAAACATTCTTGTTGTGTCAAAATATCAAACTTTCCATGAACAAACATTCTTGTTGTGTCAAAATATCAAACTTTCCATGAACAAACATTCTTGTTGTGTCAAAATATCAAACTTTCCATGAACAAACATTCTTGTTGTGTCAAAATATCAAACTTTCCATGAACAAACATTCTTGTTGTGTCAAAATATCAAACTTTCCATGAACAAACATTCTTGTTGTGTCAAAATATCAAACTTTCCATGAACAAACATTCTTGTTGTGTCAAAATATCAAACTTTCCATGAACAAACATTCTTGTTGTGTCAAAATATCAAACTTTCCATGAACAAACATTCTTGTTGTGTCAAAATATCAAACTTTCCATGAACAAACATTCTTGTTGAGTCAAAATAATAACTTTCCATGAACAAACATTCTTGTTGTGTCAAAATATCAAACTTTCCATGAACAAACATTCTTGTTGTGTCAAAATATCAAACTTTCCACGAACAAACAGTCTTGTTGTGTCAAAATATCAAACTTTCCATGAACAAACATTCTTGTTGTGTCAAAATATCAAACTTTCCATGAACAAACATTCTTGTTGTGTCAAAATATCAAACTTTCCATGAACAAACATTCTTGTTGTGTCAAAATATCAAACTTTCCATGAACAAACATTCTTGTTGTGTCAAAATATCAAACTTTCCATGAACAAACATTCTTGTTGTGTCAAAATATCAAACTTTCCATGAACAAACATTCTTGTTGTGTCAAAATATCAAACTTTCCATGAACAAACATTCTTGTTGTGTCAAAATATCAAACTTTCCATGAACAAACATTCTTGTTGTGTCAAAATATCAAACTTTCCATGAACAAACATTCTTGTTGTGTCAAAATATCAAACTTTCCATGAACAAACATTCTTGTTGTGTCAAAATATCAAACTTTCCATGAACAAACATTCTTGTTGTGTCAAAATATCAAACTTTCCATGAACAAACATTCTTGTTGAGTCAAAATGTCAAACTTTCCATAAACAAACATTCTTGTTGTGTCAAAGTATCAAACTTTCCATGAACAAACATTCTTGTTGTGTCAAAGTATCAAACTTTCCATGAACAAACATTCTTGTTGTGTCAAAATACTAAACGTTTCATGAACAAACATTCTTGTTGTGTCAAAATATCAAACTTTCCATGAACAAACATTCTTGTTGTGTCAAAATAATAACTTTCCATGAACAAACATTCTTGTTGTATCAAAATGATAACTTTCCATGAACAAACATTCTTGTTGTATCAAAATAATAACTTTCCATGAACAAACATTCTTGTTGTGTCAAAATATCAAACTTTCCATGAACAAACATTCTTGTTGTGTCAAAATAATAACTTTCCATGAACAAACATTCTTGTTGTATCAAAATGATAACTTTCCATGAACAAACATTCTTGTTGTGTCAAAATAATAACTTTCCATGAACAAACATTCTTGTTGTATCAAAATGATAACTTTCCATGAACAAACATTCTTGTTGTGTCAAAATATCAAACTTTCCACGAACAAACAGTCTTGTTGTGTCAAAATGATAACTTTCCATGAACAAACATTCTTGTTGTGTCAAAATAATAACTTTCCATGAACAAACATTCTTGTTGTGTCAAAATAATAACTTTCCATGAACAAACATTCTTGTTGTGTCAAAATAATAACTTTCCATGAACAAACATTCTTGTTCTGTCAAAATAATAACTTTCCATGAACAAACATTCTTGTTGTGTCAAAATAATAACTTTCCATGGACAGTCTTGTTGTGTCAAAATGATAACTTTCCATGAACAAACATTCTTGTTGTGTCAAAATGATAACTTTCCATGAACAAACATTCTTGTTCTGTCAAAATAATAACTTTCCATGAACAAACATTCTTGTTGTGTCAAAATAATAACTTTCCATAAACAAACATTCTTGTTGTGTCAAAATAATAACTTTCCATGAACAAACATTCTTGTTGTGTCAAAATATCAAACTTTCCATGAACAAACATTCTTGTTGTGTCAAAATATCAAACTTTCCATGAACAAACATTCTTGTTGTGTCAAAATAATAACTTTCTATGAACAAACATTCTTGTTGAGTCAAAATAATAACTTTCCATGAACAAACATTCTTGTTGTGTCAAAATAGTAAACGTTTCATGAACAAATATTATGGTTGTGTCAAAATATCAAACTCTCCATGAACAAACATTATTGCTGTGTCAAAATAGTAAACTTTCCATGAACAAACATTCTTGTTGTGTCAAAATATCAAACTTTCCATGAACAAACATTCTTGTTGTGTCAAAATATCAAACTTTCCATGAACAAACATTCTTGTTGTGTCAAAATATCAAACTTTCCATGAACAAACATTCTTGGTGTTGTTGTATTCTGTGTTGAGCAAGCACCACACAACATTACACTAACCCAACAAAACAAAAAAGTGAAAAAGTTAGGCGTTTATGCATGCCACACACGAAGATAGTTGAACTTACTTTGAGATAATTGTGATCTCGTCGTGTACAGACGGGGACGTTTTAACGACCAGACCAAACTGTTTTTTCCATTGGGTCACGAACATGGTGGATTGGATTAAAGTTAGAATGGTATTTTGCTAGACACACACTCAGACTGGTGTCATTGAATTCACCGTTGTCATCCCATCTTGGCAAATAGTGTTTTGGACTGAAGGTCAGTGTGATGTTGTTTTATAGTTTGCGGTGAATTTGCAAAACGGTTCGTTTGTGTGTGTGTGTGTGTGTGTGTGTGTGTGTGTGTGTGTGTGTGTGTGTGTGTATGGGTATGTGTGTACATCCCGCCCAAACACACACACACACACACACACACACACACACACACACACACACACACACACACACAAAGGACCCGTTCTGCAAATTCAAGGTATATATAGATAGTGTAAACTACAGCTTGAGCGGCGTATTGCTCTTTTAAAAAAATAATACCAAAGGCTGTAATGCTATACTGTTCAAAAAAAGAAACGCATAGTTGCTACTTGCCAAATTTGTTTTATTTTTCGAAAAAATTAACAGAAAATCCAATATTTAGATTATTTGTTTGAAATTTGGTATGGACACAGTTGAATGCACACACAGTTCATTTGCATCTTCAAATCAATCAGTCAATCAATACGATTGGGTGCCGAGGCTGTCAAGTCAGTAGGGGGTGTGACTGCCTTGAGCAGCAACAACTGCCCGGCACCTTCTGGGCATGGACTGGATCAGATGCCGGATATCTTGCTGTGGGATGGTGTCCCACTCCTCCTGAAGTGCCTGCAATAGATCGCGGTGATTTGCCGGCGCTTCTTCTCGCCTGCGCACACGTCTGTCCAATTCATCCCAGAGGTGTTCTATCGGGTTCATGTCTGGCGACATGGATGGCCAGGGAAGCACCTGGACATGGTGGTCGGTGAGGAACTGGGTGGTGAGTCGTGCTGTGTACGGGCGAGCGTTGTCCTGCTGGAATATGGCATCCTGGTCAGCCAGAAGAGGAAGGGCGTGTGGGCGCAGAATTTCCTCCACGTATCGCTGGGCAGTTATGCGCCCTTGGACGTGCACCAGGGTGCTCCTTCCAGCGGTATTGATCGCCCCCCACACCATGACGCCTCCACCACCATGAACGGGTGCCTCATCCACACAGTTGGGCGCGTAACGTTCGTTTACTCTCCGGTAGACCCTCCTCCGACCATCATGTCGCTGGAGCAGGAAGTAGGACTCGTCGCTGAACCACACGTGTCTCCAGTGATTCCGGACGGTCCAGCGAAGGTGCTGGTTGCCCCACTGCACTCGGTTCTGGCGATGGCGGCGGGTGAGGACAGCTCCTCTGTGAGGTCTGCGAGCTCTCAAACCAGCTTCATGCAGGCGGTTCCGCACGGTCTGGTCCGATAATCGGTGTGGCCCGGGGAGAGCCTGGACAGAAGATGAGGCCGACAGGAAACGATTCCGGAGGTGGCGGAGCCGTATGAAGCGGTCGTGAGCAGCAGTTGTCGCCCTTGGTCTTCCCGCTCGTGGCAAGTCAGCAACGGAGCCAGTGGCTTGAAACCTGACCCACAGTCTACTGATGGTGCTCTGGGACACGTGGAAGTGCCTGGCGATTGCACTTTGACTTTGGCCTGCTTGTAAACGACCCAATGCAATTTGGCGGTCTTCTCTGCTCAATCGGGCCATCTTTCGTCGCTGAATTGTCGTCTGATTTCTTTGTGGCGAACAATCCGCTTTTATGGGTTTTGGAAGACATGGTGAGAGCTCAATATTCCCCGAGTTTCACGAGATTACACTGAAGCATGACGAGTGGTCATGCCAAATGAGCAATTTTGACATTGTAGCCACTGATAACGCATGCGTCACGTGCAGAGCTCACTTGTGGCAATGGACGAAAGGTCGACGACCAGATAAACATTTTCTGCAGTTTGGTGGATATCCTTGTAGCCATATAACTAAATTAACCAAATATTACAAGCTATGCGTTTCTTTTTTTGAACAGTATATATGGCGGAATAAATTCTTGTTCTGTGTGTATATGTGTGTGTATATTAAAAAAAAATTGTGTGGTATGTTTTCAACCTGAGCGATGTTGTGATGCCAAGTAAAGATCTAAGATGGTAAATCAAAACGTTTACACGGGAAGGGGTGTATCGTTAAGGATGTTTCAGACCCATTAAGGCTCATGCGCGTCACTAACATGCCTGCCCAGTGGACGGATTTCTTTGACCTGCTGTCAAACCTTTGGCTTTTTAGTGCATGACATAGCAAAGCATTCTTGAAGACAAGCTAAATCTCGCAGCACCCCAGAAACCTTTGAACCCTGTGTCTTCAAAACAACAAACCTGTTTCATCAATCACTCGATATGTGGGCGGCATATATTTTAGAATAATAGGCTTCTAGGAATGGGTATATAGTTCTATATTTTGTTTAGGTGCAAGACCGATTTATCTGTTCAAAAATCACCGAGTCCAATTTGTATCTGTCCCAAATGATTACACATAATTATTGTGATTGTTTTTCTCAAAATGGCTTAGATGGTTATTCATGTGCAAATATTCCAATTTAACTCGGGCACTTTTATGTCATTACCTAATGCAAGTACGTATTCTATTGGTTTCCAGATACTAAAATACATCCTTACCATCCCAGTCCCGACATCTTAGTATTATTGAAAATATATGGTTTTACCTTCAAATGCAACTACAGCACATTTCCAGCACCAATAAGTCAAACCCATATCAAGAGGTAACCAGCTGTCAGTCGTCACTTGATAGCATTGTAAATCAACTTTTTGAAGACTTTGTACGCGTTGCTTTCTTGCAAGTTATAGCCAGGTATAATGAGCGAAGGACACGCAACTAAAGGCCAGAAGTCCAAAGGCCTGAGGCACGTAAACTCTTTTTTATCGACTTTTCTTTTGGGCGATCCAAATGTACCGCTCTAATTTTGACGTCTTCTGATATGAATGACTTATGGTACCACCCTGTATGTCCTAAGGTTAAAATCAAGATGTCACAGTACACCTCTAACGCAATATCAAAACGGATTCCAACATAACAAGCACGCTTATCTGAAAGCACATCTATATTTTCTTTACACAAGCCCGAGATGTAGGTGAGGCTTATTATCACGTATTGGCGAAACAAACCTAACCACGAACCTTTGCTCAACGTGAGTCCACAATGACCAGACAGCCAGACGGTTCCCACGTGACCAGCGCGATGTTCCATGCAGCTAGTCTGTACCCACGTGTACAAAAGTCGATGAGAATTTAAACTCGTGCTGTATTGCCAGACGACCAGACAGCCAGACAGCCAGACCGCCAGACTGCGAAGCCTTGGCCTGTGGACCGAAGTGTCCCTTGAAGGCAGTCACGATCCAGAGTTGTTGACAGTTTCTTGAATGGCGTCCAAACCATCAGTCTGCGAAAGTCCCAGACATTGAAAGAGATGTGGAGGAGTGGGCGAGGGTACGATGAGTCGCCCAAGGGCAGGGACATGTGGGCGAGGAGAG
>NC_090253.1:11236230-11243730 GCF_037325665.1 Littorina saxatilis
AAAATGCATGTACAAGATCCAGCTAGTCCACCCGATGAAATCCAAAAATGTGTTTCAAATAATGCGTATTGATTTCACAGTGATAGTATTGACGTAATATGTTAACACGCTTCCAGTGCCGTTGACCCCAAAACAAACAATCTCGTCTCTTTGTATATGCAAAACCATTCGTCCATATGCAAAACTATTCGTCCACCGTTACAGCAAAATGACTGTAATTCCGCCTTCACATTATAAAACACACAAAGGGAAAGGAAGAAGTGTTAAACCCACAGCCCGTCCCGTGGAAATAGTTGTACTGACTATTTCAGACATGGCGAGGCTTAACACGGGATGAGACCATCCATCAAATTGGTCACATACCAAAAACAAGAGGCGAAGCCATCAAGGCTCACGTAAGAAATCGACTAACAGTAACACAAACTCAATCACTCCGTCACACACACACACACACACACACACACACACACACACACACACACACACACACACACACACACACACACACACACACACACACACACACACACACACACACACACAGAGAAAGAGCATAGGTGAAACTGTGCAAGAAAGCGAGACACTAGATCTAGATATGTCTGTCTGCATGTAGCCTACTTACAGGGACACGACTGCCAACTAGTCTCGGCCCGCTCAAAATAATAATGACCGAGACTTTCAGTACTTCCTTCGCGTGACGTCTAACCCTCTTACGTCATAATGTGACGTCAATGTAATGTGACGTCTTCAAATGTTAGAGTTTCTACCACAGACATACACACGCACGCACGCACATACGCACGCACGCACGCACGCACGCACAGACAGACAAAGTTACGATCGCATAGGCTACACTTACGTGAGCCAATTAACATCCTGGCTGCTGCCTGTGCTGAGTGATAACTGTTTGTTAATATTTTTTCTCAAAGTGACACCAAGGCCCCCTGTCGGTCTGCAGAACTGATCAAAACTGAATTAATCCAGCAATAGAGCACTCTGCTCAAGAAGCATCTGGCTAGGTGACGTTTGGTGTGAGTCCAGGAGAAAGTGAAATCTGATCCCGTTTTAAAGCCTTAACAAATTGGTAGTGAACTGCATAATCTTTTACACCCATGCCATTAAAGTCACTATCTATTTTACCTTCAGTTAAAGCCATATGTACTCGATGACTATACACGCTAATTGCTTTACCAACAGCTGGAGACAGACTAAATTAAGTTCCCTGCAAAATATTGTGGTCTAGGACCCCTTAAATGTTGAGATATTTGAATTTTCATTTTGATCTGGATCGTCCTATTTATAGATTTGGCAACACATGTAACGTTGATGCAAGGGAGAGAACACCGCGGCTTTGTTGACATCCTCACTTTTTCAGAGGCTAGAACAAGCTGCAATGCACGTATTATGGTCCGCGCATGGTGACGTATCGTCATTATATGGTCTTATGGTGCGTTTGACATCGATTGTGGGCAAACTACACTTTGTAAACACGGGAGTGCGTTAGTATGCCTTTAACGTCGAAGGACAAAGCAGAACTTTAATACGTTTAATTGTTGTGTTGCTTCGTTGTAAAACACAATTCCCCACGGCTGTGTGGCCACACAAAAAAAGAGAAAGACAAATAAACCACTGTTTAACTTTAAAGCAGAAGCGTTACTGTAAGTTTTGCATTACTGTAAATCTCACGGCTGTTCTCCGGTTGCACCTTGTCACTTTCACCCACGCGCGTGCAAGTATTACGTCGGCTCGTGTCCTGTGCGCCGCTGTTCCGTCAATCGCACAGCACCGCTGTTCCATCAATCGCACAGCGCGTTCGTCTCACATCGCGGGTTTCTGAAGGACCCCATGACGCAGCCAGCCGCCGCAGTCGCCCTTTAGTGGCTAGCTGGCTTTTTTCCCTCCGTCTCCATGCGCTGTGTTTTTGCGTGCGCTTTGTGAAATTAGTCCCCGTGTCTTTGAAGTTTTTATTGTGCGTTGTCAGTGTGTTTGACGGCCATGGTGTAAAGAAAATTGATGTTTGTGAACTCGGAGTTGTAAATATGGCGTCGCCAGCACAATGCCTGGCCCCTCCAATGAGGTAAGGAGTACAGTCAAGTTCTTCTGTGTAGGTGTCTCACTTTGAGCGCTTCTTTTTCTTGGCGGTTTTCTTTTTTCTGCTTACTTATTTCTTCGTGTTTCTTCGTGATTTGTCTTTTTCTGAAGAATTCAATTCATGTTCGTGGTGTTGTTTTTTTGTAGTTTTTGTTTTGTTTTTTGTAAAGCACTGTTAGCGTCTGATAGGTAGGGTTGTTTTTATCCTGAACTAAAAAAAAACATCGTAACAAGACATATTAAAACGAACGGGAAAAAACGTGTTCCTGCTTTATCAGTACGTTTGTTTGTGGGCTTAAGTTTTGTTTTACACGATCTGTTCATAACTTGGGTGGATTTCAAGTCTTTAGATAAAAACAGGCACAAGTTTACCATCGTCAACATTATTACCACCACCACCACCATTATAAATGAGAAAATGCAATGTTTTCTTTTGACATTAATTCAACGTTCCAACAACATACCTTTCCTGTGTTTTGATTCTGAATGTTGGAACGTGGGCAGTCTATTTGTTTTTGAATCACCACTATTATGGTCATAATCTCCGGAAGATGTTCAGTCCAGGTTTGTCCGAGGTAAAAATAACATACATAGTATTCGAAAATTACACCTGTGCTCTGTTTTTCAAAAGATGTTACACAGACGAACGCACAAAAAGATAGCAACAAATGTTTCACTCACTCACCTACACTTGTACTCGCTCACTTAATCTTTGGCTGACTGACTGAGAGATTGAGTGACTGGCTCACATTCATGAGAGGTGACATAGGACAAATGTCCTGGACAATGCAAAAATGATAGGACATTTGTCCTGAACAAAAATAAATCAATGACTTTTTTTGGTGCAACAAAACGTAAAACGTAAAAACATCGATAAAATAGCAAATCAAATTACTGTAAATTGGAAAGTACTGACAATGTCCGGATCAAATGAAAGCATAATCGGACAATGACCACTTTGTGACAAAAACAATAGGACATATGTCCTCTTGCATGAAAAATGTATGGGACATTTGGAAAAAATATTCGTGTATGTCCGATGTCCGATGTGGATGTGAGCCCCTGTGTGAGACCGACTTTCTTAGGCTACTAATATATACTGACAAAAATAACAATACACAAGAAATTCCTTCGAGGTAGGAAAAACACCCCCGTTGGTCAAAGGGAAATAACCATTCTCACTGCACCCATTCTCACTGCCACCAACTGAGAAGGTTATTTCCCTTTGACCATGAATATGTTTCTCTATAAGTCCTTGTAGAATCTTAATCCACCAATAACTCCCTAACCGTGTGTTTGACTGGTCCCAATTTTTGTAAGGACCGTCTCAGGAATGTATAGAACCTGTTCACCAAGTTTGGTGACGATCGGTCCGTTCATTCTTGAGATCTATATGCGAACACAAACACACAACCACACAAACACACAAACACATCGACCGAAACCTATACACACCCCTATACCGGGGGTGTAAATACATGCAAAAAAGTCCTATTGTTGTTGTCTAAATGTAAGGTTACATAAGCTGTGTGTTCGGAGTTGTAAAGGCTGTATGAACGTGTCGTTACACGACGGAACTGGTTTATTTCTTGGCTTATTGTTGTTGTCACTTTCTTTGGTTTAAACAACATTTTATTCAGAATTTCTTCGCATGAATAGTTCAAAACACACAGCTAGGACACGCACTCAAGCAAATGCTTATATCACGTGACCAGAACAATACTGAATTACACATATTTTCGTAATGGTGGACATAACAACAATAAACCAGAAGAACAAATTGAAAGAATGGGGATGGGGAACTAAATAGGAACAGAAGAATCTACAGAAGAGAAAAAAGAAAAGGGAGGGTTAGCTAGGGGGGAGGAAGTACAAACAACCACAATAGGAGAGACTAGGACGAAAGCGCATAGGAAGAGAGCATCAAGTCTAAGACATGCAACATGTAAATTCAAGTAAATGTACCAATTTTGTTTGTATGGAAGGCAGTGATTCGTTAACATATAAAATCACTTTCTTTCGTTTCTAAACTCTGCACAAACATTGTTGCACCCATTTTCGTACCCCAACAGGTTGTTTTGTTTTGCATCTTGCGTGTCTCTTGTGTTATGTTATTTCTTTTTAATGCATGTGTGGAGCGCACGAGCAGAACAAAAACCTTCCATTTTGAAGGGTACCATGACAAAAAGCACCTGCATCAGTAGAAATTACATAACACTAGAGATACACAAGATAGACAAGAGGCGAAGCCATCAAGGCTCACATAAGAAATCGACAAACAGTAACACAAACTCAATCACTCCGTCACACATACATACACACACACACACACACACACACACACACACACACACACACACACACACACACACACACACACACAGAAAGAGAATAGGTGAAACTGTGCAAGAAAGCGAGACACTAGATCTAGATCTGTCTGTCTGCATGTAGCCTACTCAAGTTACAGGGACACGACTGCCAACTAGTCTCGGCCCGCTCAAAATGATAATGACCGAGACTTTCAGTACTTCCTTCGCGTGACGTCTAACCCTCTTACGTCATAATGTGACGTCAATGTAATGTGACGTCTTCAAATGTTAGAGTTTCTTGACATACACACCACGCACGCACATACGCACGTACGCACGCACAGACAGACAAAGTTACGATCGCATAGGCTACACTTACGTGAGCCAAAAACCAAAACAACATGTTCTAGATAAATACTGGATTTGGCTTTCTCCTCGTCTGTTAAAGTTGCCAATTTGAACGTATTCTGAATGTTCGTCGATTTTTGTATTGGTGCCTGACGTTTTGGTCAGGTCGATTTTGTGGGTACCCTTACTTCAGCGGCGGTCACGTGTCACCTATGACAGAAATCTTTGATCCAAAAAGTGTGTCAAATAGCCAAGTGGAAAGCCTTTAATGGCAGATGCTGTTTGAATGGAATGACACGGGAATGAAAGTTTTAGTATGGGTACGAAAATGGGTGCAATAATCTTCGTGCATAGTTTATCTTTCGCTCGTTCTTATAATTATATCCAAAAGAAAAATCGTGTTTGAGAAACATCTGGCTGTTGCGTCTTATTGTTGCTGCACTTAATTCAACCTTTCATATTTTGGGATTATATAACTTATTTTTCTGAAGTTGCACTGTCCATGAATGTTTTATCGTTTCGACGCACTAAATGCCAACGAATGCCGATATTCATTTCTGCAATGGCTAATCTTGCTAGCGCGTGACAATCGAAGACTGTTTTCTTATGTCTACCAAGCTTTCATGGCGCTTGTTTTCAAAATAATTCTATGAAAAAAAAAACCCCATTCTGTTTCAAATTGTATATTTTCCAGACAGGGAATGGCGTTCTGAAACTAGTAATAAACAAGTCGCGTAAGGCGAAATTACAACATTTAGTCAAGCTGTCGAACTAACAGAATGAAACTGAACTCACTGCATTTTTACAGCAAGAGCGTATACTCGTAGCATCGTCAGTCCACCGCTCGATGCACAGGCAGTGAAATTGACAAGAAGAGCGGGGTAGTAGTTGCGCTGAGAAGGATAGCACGCTTTTCTTTATCTCTATTCTTTTTAACTTTCTGAGCGTGTTTTTAATCCAAACATATCATGTTTTTGGAATCAGGAACCCACAAGGAATAAGATGTATTTGTTTTTAAATCGATTTCGGAAATTTTATTTTGATAACAATGTTTATATTTTTAATTTTCAGAGCTTGTTTTTAATCCGAATATAACATGAATGGAATCAGAAAATGATGAAGAATAAGATAAACGTAAATTTGGATCGTTAAAAAAAAAAGTTTTTTTGTTTACAATTTTCAGATTTTTAATGACTAAAGTCATTAATTAATTTTTAAGCCACCAAGCTGAAATGCAATACCGAAGTCCGGCCTTCGTCGAAGATTGCTTGGCCAAAATTTCAATCAATTTGATTGAAAAATGAGGGTGTGACAGTGCCGCCTCAACCTTTACAAAAAGCCGGATATGACGTCATCAAAGGTATTTATCGAAAAAAAGAAAAAACATCATTCTTAGGAACTCTCATGTAAAATTTCATAAAGATCGGTCCAGTAGTTTGGTCTGAATCGCTCTACACACACACACGCACAGACAGACAGACAGACAGACACACACACACACACACACACACACACACACACACACACACACATTTACACACACACATACATACACCACGACCCTCGTCTCGATTCCCCCTCTATGTTAAAACATTTAGTCAAAACTTGACTAAATGTAAAAACTAAGACCGTTACCTTGTTTATTCTGAAGTGGAGATTTACTAAGAAAGCTCGACAGCAGATCGCAAATACTTATTTCCATCTTTACTTGTTGTTATTTTCTGTTCTGTCTTCTCCTTTGTCTGACCAATCGACTTCTGAGTTGGGTATTTTCGTGTTTTTATAACCCACCGAACTCTGACATGGATTAAAGGATCTTTTCCGTGCGTACTTGGTCTTGTGCTTGCGTGTACACACGAAGGGGAATAAGGCACTAGCGGGTCTGCACATAAGTTGACCTGGGAGATCGGAAAAATTCTTCACCTTAACCCACCAGGCGCGGCCGGAATTCGAACCCACGACCTTCCGCTTTGGAGGCCGGCGTCTTACCACCAAGCCATTGCGCCCGTCAAAGATCGTAAGTTTTTGTTGCGATCGTTGTAAAACACGGATTTTTTTTTTTAAAGAGCATATTATTTTTCTTTTAACAAAATATTAAACGTTATGTGTATTGTTGACCAAAATATGACATTTTACACAGATCGAGACAGTCAGTGTTCCTCCGAGACCGCGCTGGTAGCTAGTGAACAATGACTGTCGAGATCTGTGTAAAATGTCATATTTTGGCCATATCAGGGCGGTGCTGCTTTGACATTTAACGTGCGCCACACACAAGACAGAAGTCGCAGCACAGGCTTCATGTCTCACCCAGTCACATTATTCTGACACCGGACCAACCAGTCCTAGCACTAACCCCATAATGCCGGACGCCAGGCGGAGCAGCCACTAGATTGCCAATTCTAAAGTCTTAGGTATGACCCGGCCGGGGTTCGAACCCGCGACCTTCCGATCACGGGGCGGACGCCTTACCACTAGGCCAACCGTGCCGGTATCTCCAGGAACCTACCCAACAACAAACATTACTATCCTGTAATACTACTGCCTACAAATTGCTTGAGTGCGTGTCCTAGCTGTGTGTTTTGAACTGTTCATGCGAAGAAATTCTAAACCAAATTGCAAAAGTGTCAAATCGTGTGAGGGAACACAGCGCTGCGACCCGGGGGCTGCAGTGAAAAACAGTTTGGTGCAAAACGAAAACTTACTTTTTTTTGTCATTTCATTTCATTTACTCTACTGGTGGCTGAGGCAGACT
>NC_090253.1:11248730-11285216 GCF_037325665.1 Littorina saxatilis
CCAGACGTTTACTGCCATCCCTGTCTACTTTTCTGCCATCAGTAATGAAAAATCACGACTGTTTACCAACATGGTAGCATGCAGCTTTTCCTTTGCGCCTGAGGCAAAACGCTAGGCAGCCATACTCCGACGTCGGAGCGTATCAGCATTACAGTGGCCTTTAGACTGACCAGACTGGCCTCGTTAATCAAGAGACAGGGGTGCTAACCCGTCAACAGTCTTTGAAGTCCGATGATTACCTCCCCTTGGGGCTGTTTGCTCAGTCCCATCACTGCGAGCTGTGTGGAGTTATGACGGTGCCTCGATTAATCACTGGGGCTAATGCACTGCTGCTGAACTATATTTCAACCTCGAGAGAAAATATATATCTCTGTGTGTATACATCGAGTCTAGTGCTTTTAGGTTAGCCGCTGGCGATAGTTAAGAGAGGCCGGCCGCGCAACAGCTGGAGGCGAGACACTGAAGCAGAGATCAACAGGCAGGGGAAGACCTGGAGCCAGATCGAAAGGGCAGCCCAGGACCGTGTCGGATGGAGAATTATTGTCGTCGATGGCCTATGCTCCCCCGGGGGTTCATAATGGCCTAAGTAAGTAAGTAAGCTGGCGATAGTTATTTGAACTTATGAAAATAATCCGTAGATCTAGTATCTATCTATCTATCTATCTATCTATCTATCTATCTATCTATCTAGTACGTATCTCTCTCTCTCTCTCTCTCTCTCTCTCTCTCTCTCTCTCTCTCTCTCTCTCTCTCTCTCTCTCTCTCTCTCTCTCTCTCTCTGTCTGTCTGTCTGTCTATGTATCTAGGTTCTTTAAAAAATGTGCAGAACGCTTGATTTGTGCCAAACACGAGAACCTAAGGATATTAAAATAACTTCATTTAGTTTACTCACTTTCCTTTTACTTTGTTAGCCCATTGCTAAGACATTTGGGAAAGCCAGAAGCAACAAATGTCGCGCTACCCATGTGAATGCGTGTTTAGGTGGAATCAGCCACCTGCACTTATGGCAGAGTTACCGAGGTCTTTACATGCCACTGTGGGGACATCGTCTCTGAGTCTGCACATAAAGTTGACCCGTGTCCGTCCGGCCGTCCCGGATTCGAACCCATGACCCTATGATCACAAGTCCAGTGCTCTCCCTTCTTCTTCTTCTGCGTTCGTGGGCTGAAACTCCCATGGACGCACACTCGTGTTTTGCACGAGTAAAATTTTACGTGTATGACCGTTTTTACCCCGCCATACGCCGCTTTCGGAGGAAGCATGCTGGATATTTTCGTGTTTCTATAACCCACCGAACTCTGACATGGATTACAGGATCTTTTCCGTGCGCACTTGGTCTTGTGCTTGTGTGTACACACGAAGGGGGATAAGCCACTAGCAGGTCTGCACATAAGTTGACCTGGGAGATCGGACAAATCTCCACACTTAACCCACCAGGCGGCCGCGGCCGGGATTCAAACTCTCGACCTTCCGATTAAGAGGCCGACGTCTTACCACCACGCCACAGCGCCCGTTCCAGTGCTCTACCAACCTATCCACCCGGTCCCGCATTTTCTCGGAAGTTAGTACTTCTCTGCCCCGTTAACTGTTCCTCTCACGGTGATGACAGAAACACTTCAGTTTGAACTCCAATCCGAAACGTCACTGTCCACTGCTCGGATATTTCACCAGACTATGCGATACTGGAATACAGATTAGCAAGGTATGTACGGATTAAGTAAGCGTGTAGACAGCTCAGTATCTCCAAGTTACGAAACTAACGCTTTAAGTGAGTATTCCTGGTTTGACTTACTCTTTCCGTTCTCGCGATTTCTCGCGCGACCCCCTGAGGCGAAAGGAGACGAGTGGTTCTGACAGAAACATCAAATGCCAGATACACTTTGTCAGCGTGACGTCCGTGGGGAGTTTACCTCTTAATATTAGTTAGTACCAGTGTACTGCGCTCGCGCGCGCGTGTGTGTGTGTATGTGTGTGTGTGTGTGTGTGTGTGTGTGTGTGTATGTGTGTGTGTGAGCGTGTGTGTGTGTGTGTGTTCCCCAAGAAGAATTTCTCTGACCAAAAATCTGTCTCGGAAATCGCACCGAGAGCTACACAGTTGTGTGTGATTTTGGTATTATGTAACGTTCACACCACGAGTACATCACACTAGGTTTTTGAGCGATCACTTATCCGCATTTTAGACCCTGAGTTTGGGAAAGCTTTGCAGACAGGTCATTATCCATGTACTCTGGCCGAGGTTATCGCTTCGTCCAATTAACTTTATTTTGCACTTGACAGTGATGAAACCTGCTCTCGTTTGCAAGATTAAAGATTTGAATCCAGAATTCGCACTGGATTAACTTGTGTGTTTGATGTGCTTGTCTTACTGAATGTCTGGATAATTCTTAAAAAAAAGTGTGTCGTAGGATCGTTTACAGGCATGTTGGGGTACTGCCAAGAAAATGTACCATTTTAATGTCCCGACTTTAATGGACAATAAAGTTTGTTATTGGGTTTGTCTGCTTGTGTTATTAGATATGCGTCTTATTATCGTTTACAGGTATGTTAGGGTGCGTAACAAAATGTTCCATTTCAATGTACCCATTTTAATGGACAAGAAAGCTTGTTATTTGGTTTGTCTGCTTGCGTTATGGATAACTACTAGCACTGAACAAGTAAGTCGATGAAGAGAATACCAGAACAATGATTCTGACACAAAAGAGCTTGCATAACAAGACTGTTTCGCTTTTACATGGACTTAATTAATTGGTCAAAGCCGACTACGCGAACATCACCACGGAAAACTTAAGTTTGACACTGAATTGTTACTCGTAATAAAAACAATTCTTCAGAAAGCCTTCACTTAGCATTTTTGAGTTTGCTATTCCAGGTGTCTATTACAGATCAGCGAATGCTCCATATCAAGCTTATGTTTGCCAGAAAACGTCACCAAAAAGGCAGCAGCACTACTATATCTTCAACGATACTATGCATTGAAACTTATTCAATGTCAGTATTCTAAAATATTTGTTAAGTATAACGTAACAATTAATATTAATGTGTGTAATTGTTTATTTTGTATGATACGTAGTTGTGATTATTTACATGAAGTTGTTGATTATGTTAACGTTAATGTTCTTATTATTATTGCAGAATTGTGAATCGGGATTTATAAGTGTGGAACTCCATTGGAGATTAGATATATTTTTGATTATGAATTACGGTTAAGGAAATTAGAATAATGAATGAAGAGAAACAAATGTAGATTAAGATTGAATATAGGGTAAGTAAAAGAGAGTGTAGATGTTATAACAGAATTCTGGATTTGATGATTAAAAAGGACCTATGAAAAAGGATGCTCCCCGCCCGTATAAAAAAATAAAAAATAAAAATAAGGGCAAAAAAGTAAGGATTGTAGCAGCCTGCATGCAACTGAGGCAAATCAAATTTTAAAAAGTATTATTTAATATTAGGATCTCTTGCACTGCGCTCTGAATTTCATGGACACATTATCTGTAATTATGTGATCGCAATAATTATGCAGAGGTGTTTAAAAGATAACACTTCGTAACTTGCAGAGGATGTAAGCCTCATGTCCATTCCAATGCTTGTTATTCTCTCAGGTGCCAGGTTTCGGATAACTCTCACTTATTCTTGTTGCATGGTGTGGACATTTAGAGCGCTCACCCCTCGTTTTCAGACGCGGAACACTTGTATTTATAGTGTGCCCGTTACCATACTACGATTCTGTGACTGTGGTAATTCGTAGAATACTTTTATTCAATGTTTCCCCGTTACCATGATATGGTTGTGTTACTGTCATTCGTCGAGGAACCTATGATAGACGATATTATTAAATTGTCAGCTTGCTCGAAGGGATGACTGTCTAGTCGATCTTGGAGCCAGCCGGGCACAAATTTGTTAGATCGCCCCACCCCCCCCCACACACACCCACCCCTCACACACACCCCTCCCCAATCCCTTTTGGACACGCATATTCGATGTCTTTTTCTTCAGTTAGCTTGCTCTAGTCTGTCGACCTGCTTGAGAGTAATGTGACCTTGGATAAAGTTGTTGAAGATTTCAAAAGTATATTAATAGAATAATACCGAGGTTGAGGACAGAGGAATGATGAATGTCAAGGCTGGCTTCAGGACAAGTGATTTTGTTGGGAACATCTTAACATCTTAATATCTACAACGACCAAAACGTTGAACAGGACTCCATGTCTCTGTCTTTGTCTGCATGCATGCCTGTCATTGTGTGTGTTCTCGCTGTATGCCTGTCATTGTGTGTGTTCTCGCTGTATGACTGTCTCTCTGTCTGTTTACCTCTCTGTCCGTCTGTTAGTCTGTTTTCCTCTGTGTGTGTGTGTGTGTGTGTGTGTCTATCTGTCTGTCCGTATGTATGTCTGTCTGTCTTTCGCCGTCTGTCTTGTCTGTCTCTCTGTCTGTCTGTCTGTCTGTCTGTCTCTCTCTCTGTCTGTCTGTCTGTCTCTCTCTCTCTCTCTCTCTCTGTCTCTGTCTCTCTCTCTGTCTCTGTGTCTCTATGTCTCTCTCTGTCTCTGTATCTCTGTCTCTCTGTCTCTCTCTGTCTCTCTGTGTCTCTCTGTGTCTCTCTGTCTCTCTGTCTCTCTCTGTCTCTGTCTCTCTCTCTCTCTGCGGTCACGTGCAAAATGGCGGCGAGCAAGCACTGCTCTGAGGGAGCTGCGATGTTTTTCAGACAATTTGATAGTTTCAAGTGACTCTCGGTGGCCAAATTTATAACAGTGGCATTCTAAGTGATCCTGGCATCTGAAGAAGTTATCAGTTCGTTTCATGATAGTGGCGAAGTCGAGAAATTTGGACATTTTCTGTGTGATACTGTGCATCAAAATAGGCCTACAGTTTCAAACCCAGTTGGAGTTCAGCTCATCCGTCATTTTCCAGTATTTGTGTATCTGTGCACCCGTGTAACCGTACCCGCACCCGCTGTGAGCGTGCATCAGTCTGTGACCCATATTCATTTCAACATCGGCAATCACGAGCATGACCTTGTAAACTTGTTGTGACCAGTTAGGCCTTGTCAACAATGCCTTCGTGTGCTATTAGTCACCGTGTGAAAACCGGTGTATGGACATGGACTCTGATCTCACTGCTGTATAAGAAAGCTGAGAGCTACAGTAGGCGCCGTATGTACCAGGGGATCAAAGCTGGTGGACTTGTGCTATCGCTGTTTTTCACTCTGACATTCCTGCAACTGGTTTGTGATGACGTAGGGGGCAACCCCAATGACAGTCCCGCGTACATGGTGGCAGTGATGTCATACATGAGGGACAGGAGAAAGTGGTCCAGTGCCAGAGTCCGCATCATCATCAGAGTGACTGTACACGGTCTATTACTCATCAACAGTGCCTGTGGCATGATCGTCTTCGTGGCTGCTCTTCTCTTGCTGGGGGGCGATATCGAGCAGAATCCTGGGCCCAATCCAAGCTCTCCTGCAAAATCGGCAAACAACAGCGAGGGGCGTGGCAGTCCAATGTCGATGACGTCACAGTCGGTGCCTATCCCGCCTGATTCCAGTGCCATGATGGATGCCCTTTTTCAACGACTGCAGCAGATGCACAACACTACAAAACAGGAGATCGTTGAAGCACAGAACGCGGCTATGGACAGCTTGAAGAAAGACATGAAGACAGACATGAATGATCTGAAGGAGTCTCTGTCGTCACAACTTAAGGTTAGGACTGATAAACTACAGAATCAGTGTTCCAACCTGCAGAAAGAAAACAAAGACCTTAAAGGTATGATCAACGAACTTTCACTGAAATGTGACTCTCTCGAGAATCACAGTCGCAGAAACAACTTGCTGTTCTTCGGTGTGCGTAAAGACCTTGACAATGAAAGTTGGGGGGACTGTGAAGAGAGTGTGAGGGAGGTGATCAGCGAAGGGATGGGTATCAATGAGTTTGTTGACATCGAGAGAGCGCATCGTATAAAAGGTAACGCGATTGTGGTCAAATTGTTGTCCTACAAACAAAAAAGTCTCATTCTTAGCAAATCACGCAATCTGAAACGCACAGAGGACTTTAAGAATGTAACTGTTAGGGAGGACTTCTCTGCGCTAGTTAGGGCGAAAAGAAAGGGCCTGAGCACCAAGCAAACAGAGTTGTACGAAGCGGGGAAATACCCCAAAATGCGTTTTGACAAACTCGTTTCCTCTGAGGGCGTGTACACTTACGATCTTGAGAGAGAACTAGTGGTCAAGCTGAAGGAGTGGGAGGGGGCACCCCAGAGAGGCAAGCCAATTAGAGGGGATGATGTTCATGAAGAGAGGTTTGGCGGGGGTGCGGAGGGAGGTGAGGATGAAAACACACAAAGATCGATGTATGACTGGGGTTACGACCCCTTTGGCAACCCCTCTGCGGACTTCCCCCCACTCGATCGGCATCAACCCAATGACGACAAAGGGTCTCAGTTCGCTTTTGGCAAAGGCATGGAGTTTCCACCGTCACAGGGAGACCCTGACACGTCGTCATCGGAGACACGTGCACGCCGCGACAGCCACATTCCTTTGCGCGTCATGAACAAAAGTCCCATGCAGCTACGTCAGCGCTCGGGGTCTAGGGCCAATCAGAATGACAACACGCAGCCAAAAATAAACTCGGCACTAGGCCTACAACGGGGAAACACCGCCCAGGGTAGAGGGCAAACTCAGCAGCAGGTCAGAGGTGGGAAAACTCCTGGGACAGGTGCAAGAGGGGGTAGAGGTAGGGGTGGCTCCACAAGCACAAACAGATAGGGGTGTGGCCAAGGCCCAAGTTCTATTCGCATTTGTACTTGGAATTGTGACGGTTGGTTACAAAAACTTGATATAAAGGATGTGATTGACTGTTTGCTAAGTTTTGACATTTTTTCATTGAATGAAACCTTTGTTGATTTTGATAATCGAGAGTACCCTGTGTTCAAAGACTATGATGTGCATGTTTCTAAGGCTGTCAGATTATCGCAGAGAGCAAGATGTTCGGGTGGTGTGATGGTTTTTGTTAAAAAACGATTGTCACAGCTAGTGAAACGCATTGATGTTAAATATAAACACACGGTTGTACTGGAAATAAATAAAACGTTGTTCGGTTTAGATAAGAATGTGTTTTTGATTTGCATGTATTTACACCCATATGACAGCAAATTTTGGGATGTTTCTGAATATGGCTATGGTATTGAAATTCTAGAACAATGCATTGTTGATTTGTTTGAATCTATTCATGAGGATTTCTCTTTGATTGTGTGTGGAGATTTGAATGCTAGAACAAGTTCGAATAATGCTGTGCCTGATGATAGTTTTGATGAGGATTGGAATAAAGTGTGTTTTAGAGATGCAGATTATGAAATGTGTGCAAGGATTTCTGATGATAAAGAAACAAACGCGTTTGGTAAAGAGCTGCTTGATATGTGTTCTATGTTTGGTTGTATTATAATGAATGGCTTACGGCAATTTGATTGTGATGATTCTTTAACTTTTGTGTCTACATCAGGTGGTAGTACCATTGACTACTTCATTATTTCTATTGATATTTGTACTTCAGATTTTATTCGCTCGTTACGTGTCATGTCTTCTGTTGATTCGTCACATTTTCCTGTTTCATTAGTGTTGAGTTGCCTAAACAATATTGATTTTTCTGACAGAGTTCAGGCAAGCAAACCAAAATGGATTTCTAAAATGTGCTGGGACCAGTCTAAAGATCAGAGCTTCTTGGAAACTTGGTATAGAGATGATTTACATGATTTGTGTGAACAAGCTTTTATTGTTGTAGACTATGATGTAGATGAAGCATTGAAATTGTTTACTGATGCATTGTTGTCAGCGAGTGAGTGTATGAGAAAGAGGGTTTTGGTAGGAGGCGGACAGCAGCGTAGGCCTGCGTTATGGTTTGACGATGATTGTCAAACGGCGAAGACTGTTGCACGGCAACGCTTGACTGATTATAGACTTAGTAAATCAGATACAGACCGCGAACTTTATGTACAAGCACGGAAACAGTATAAGACGTTAACCAAAACAAAGAAAATAAGCTATAGCCGTAATAAAGCTTTACATCTGGCTTCTTTGGGAAAAGATGGGAAATTATTTTGGAAGGAAGTAAAGCAGTTATCGGGAAGAAAAAAGTCAGGGATTTCTAAGGAGGTTACTGATGCACAGTGGTTTGAACATTTTCAGCAGCTATTTAATGTTGACGTTGTAAGGCAAGCGGAGAGAGAGGGAGAGGGTGGGCAGGCTGGTGCAAGGGAAGTAACCGATGATATATGTGCCGACTTGAATGCAGTAATTACAGAATCTGAGGTTTTAGAAGCCATTAGAAATTTGAAAAAAGGAAAAGCATGTGGTAGCGACGAAGTTCTAGCGGAAATGTTAAAGTTAGTTGCTGATACTGCTGTCCACTTCCTCACAAAATTATTTAATATCCTGTTTGACCAGGGCATGTATCCGGATCAATGGGCAAAAGCTATTATTGTTCCAATCTTTAAAAAGGGTGATCCCAAGTTAACTGCGAATTATCGCGGGGTTTCATTACTTAGTTTAGTCAGTAAATGTTATACTTTTGTTTTGAATAAGAGATTAGTGAAATGGACGGAAGAACATAAAAAACTAACAGAATCTCAGGCTGGTTTTAGGCGTGGTTATTCCACCGTGGATCATATCTTTACATTAAAGGCTGTTGTTGATAAATGTTTTGCAAAGAGAGGATGTAAATTATATGTATGTTTTGTGGATCTACGCCAGGCATTTGATTCTGTTCAAAGAGAACCACTGTTTGACAGTTTGATGCAGTATGGTATGAATGGAAAATTTATGAAAGCAATAGTTGCCATTTATCAAAATGTTTTGTCATGTGTGAGGATTGAAGACAGAATGACTGATTTTTTTGAGTGTCCAGTTGGGGTCCGTCAAGGGTGTATTTTAAGTCCACAAATTTTTTCCCTTTTTATAAACGAGATAGCTAACTCTGTGGAAAACGGTGGAATGCATGGCATTCAGTTTTTGCCCGGCCTTGTCGAATTATTTATTTTACTTTTTGCGGACGACCTAGCTCTCCTCTCTGACACAGCACTGGGATTACAAAGGCAGATTAATGTTTTAAACGATGCATGTAAAAGACTGTACCTAAACATTAACATTGATAAAACCAAATGTATGGTATTTAGAAAAGGGGGGTTTTTGGGTAAGAATGAAAAATGGTATTTGAATGGAAAATTGCTTGATGTTGTTAATGAATATAATTATTTAGGTTTTGTGTTTACTACAAAAATGAGTTTGAAAAGGGGAGTTGATTTTCTAGCGGTGAAAGGGAGGCGAGCATGCATTGACTGTATTAGACACGTTAGAAAACTGAATGATATCTCCAAAAGTTGTTTTTTCAAAATTTTCGATTCCCAGGTGCAATCCATATTAATGTACTCTTCCGAAATGTGGGGTCTCCAAAGATTAGACAATATAGAAAAGGTTCACACACTTGCATGCAAAAGGTTCTTAAGTGTTCCTCTTAAAGTATCCAACAAGTTTGTGTATGGAGAACTGGGACGCTACCCTCTGTACATCAACAGTGCAGTAAGGTGCATAAAATATTGGCTGAAGCTGTTGACACTAGATATATCCAGAATTCCCAGACAGGCATACTTAATGTTAAAAAACCTGGACGAGCGAGGTAAAACATGCTGGGCAACACATGTAAAGAATACATTGTTTAGCACGGGGTTTGGATATGTTTGGTTGCAACAAGGGGTGGGGTGTGAAAAAACATTTATTTCTTTATTTAAACAGAGAATGGCTGATATGTATTTGCAGGAATGGAATGGTTCCATTATAAGTAATGACATTTATCAAAACTACCGATTATTCAAAACAGTTTTTGAAAGTGAGAAGTACTTTGATTTCATTGACAAAAAATGTTTCCGCGATTGTTTGACCAAATTGCGTCTGGGTGTGTTGCCTATTGGAGCTTCGTGTTTTAGAAGAACATTTGGAAGGGACAGGAATATTTTATGCAAGCTCTGTGATGTTGTGGAAGACGAAAAGCACTTTGTATTTGATTGTCCATTGTATGCAAACGCCAGGGCTAAGTTTCTAAATACAAGATATAACTCATTAAATTTTGTGAATATTCTCCGCAACGGCTCATCATCTGATATTCGTAGATTAAGCATTTACTTGTTTATTGCTCTAAAAACTCGCCTGGAGTTTACTGAAAACATAGCTCAAGACGACTGATTGTGACTGTATTACTTTACCGTGTACGTTTAGTTTTGTATCTTTGTTGCTTTGCCGCTGTATGTGTTTAGTTTTGTATCTTCGTGTTGCTTTGCCGCTGTATGTACTTTTGACTTGTATTTTTGTTTGTAACGACCCTATTCTAGGGGCTAGAGGCCTGAAGAATAAATGATGTTCTTGTTCTTGTTCTTGTTCTTGTTCTCTTCCCCTCTCTCTCTCCCTCTGTCTCTGTCTCTCTCTCTCCCTCTGTCTCTGTCTCTCTCTCTCTCTCTCTCTCTCTCTCTATCAGTCTATCTCTCTATCTGTCTGCCTCCCTCTTTCTCTTTCTCGGTATGTCTGTCTGTTTGTCTGTTTCTTTATCTGTATGTCTTTATCTGCTTATCTCTCTCTCTCTCTCTCTCTCTCTCTCTCTCTCTGTGTCTCTCTCTCTCTGTGTCTCTCTCTCTCTCTCTCTCGCTCTCTCTCCCTCTCTCTCTCTCTCTTTCTCTCTCCCTCTCTCTCTCTTTCTATCTCTTTCTCTCTCTCGCTCTCTCTCTCTCTCTCTCTCTCTCTCTCTCTCTCTCTCTCTCTCTCTCTCTCTCTCTCTCTCTCTCTCTCTCTCTCCCAAACACAAATATTCTCCGCAACCCCCCGGCAATCAATGGCTTTACAATCTCAAACCCAGAAGCACATTTCACTGTTTGCAAGTGTCTGTTCCTGGGGCTTTTAATGCCAGAGGATGAAGTTAAACGCAGCGCACACAAGCACACTGCAGTTTGTGAACCCGTTTGATAAGCAAACTGTTTATCTTGTCGGTAGCTGTATACTCGCTATCAAACGTGACACCTTCATTGCCAGAAGGAGCTGGAATTCGCACGTATTTAGGGGGAATACGTATACGCAATGCATTTTCAACGTTATATTCACTTATTGTCCATCTTCAACTGCAAGACAGTGAGAATCAAGCTAGTCTGCACAAACACGGAGGAAGGGCAAAGAGGTGAGTGGATCATCGACATTGAAGAATAAGATTGAAATAGATCAATTAAATATATAAGATTGTCGTCAGAGCATGTGGCTGAAATTAGGTTTGCTGCTGTGAAGTTCTGTCGATTAACTTGGTGTAAAAAGAAGGGAAAGAAGGCTACACAGCTTCTTCTTCTTCTGCGTTCGTGGGCTGAAACTCCCACGTACACTCGTGGGTTTTTTGCACGAGTGGAATTTTACGTGTATGACCGTTTTTGTTGAAGAGCGCCTAGAACTGTACCCACGGAATATGCGCGATATAAGCCTCATTGATTGATTGATTGATTGATTTTTTACCCCGCCATTTAGGCAGCCATACGCCGTTTTCGGAGGAAGCATGCTGGGTATTTTCGTGTTTCTATAACCCACCGAACTCTGACATGGATGACAGGATCTTTTTCGTGCGCACTTGGTCTTGTGCTTGCGTGTACACACGGGGGTGTTCGGACACCGAGGAGAGTCTGCACACAAAGTTGACTCTGAGAAATAAATCTCTCGCCGAACGTGGGGACGAACTCACGCTGACAGCGGCCAACTGGATACAAATCCAGCGCGCTACCGACTGAGCTACATCCCCGCCCTGGCTACACAGCAACAGGCCTCTCTGACTGTGCATTGCACGAACCGATGTGGTCTGTTACAAGGTGGACTCTTATTATAACACGTGTATGTATTGACAGAGGTTTACAATAAAGTACAGTATCAGAAATACCTCAGTTTTCAATTAGTGAAAAAGGGAATTGTGTCTTCACATTGTGCCGAACTAAGGTCGAAGTCTCCGCACAAGATGCGAAGCAATTAAGGGGTGTGTGTCTTGCATGAGTAAGACCTGAGGCAGTGAGGTACAAGAAACAGAAAAAGGTTTCATGGATTGGCGGAGGTAACATTGGCAGTGGGAACCCCGCCTCGTCGCCCGACTGCGTGTGTCTGAACTGGGTGCTGGGGGAGAGCAACACTGTATTTTTTTTCTTCTTTTTTTTCTTTCTTTTTTTTTCTCTTTTTGAACCTCAGTTACAATATGACTCGCTATGAGTATGATACTGTGAGCGAAGCTGAACAGTTTAAACTTAAATATGGGTTATAAATAATAATAATATCATTCTTTCGTTTAACATGGACAATCTTCGAAAATGTACAATATTTTCAATCAATTATAATTTAGCTATAATTCTCTCCGTGAACAGGCATTTGCACACTTTCTCTCTTTCTCTATCCTCTCTCTCCCCATCCTCTCTCTCCCTCCCCTCCCCTCTCTCCCTCTCTCTATCTTTAATCGTCCTCTCTCTCTCCCCCTCTCCCCCTTCTCTCTCTCTCCCACACTCCCTGCCACTCTCTCTCTCTCTCTCTCTCTGATACTGTGAGCGATGCTGAACAGTTTAAACATAAACCCTACCTCTCTCTCTCTCTCTCTCTCTCTCTCTCTCTCTCTCTCTCTCTCTCTCTCTCTCTCTCTCTCTCTCTCTCTCTCTCTCTATATCTCTCTCTCTCTCTCTCTCTCTCTCTCTCTCTCTCTCTCTCTCTCTCTCTCTGATACTGTGAGCGATGCGAGAGCAACACTGTAATCAGTCGGGCAACTCCTCGTGCGAAGAGGCACGCTAGCAGGCCAATTACTGTCTTCTTCATGAAACCCGATTTCCTCGGATTACTGCATTAAACATTAAACTAAGCTTTGGTTTTGAATGTTTCGGTAAACTTCATTGACGGTGCATCGGACGCATGCGAAGCATGTTTGAATCGTCGACGTTCAAATGTGGTGTGGAGAACACTCATTTTGTTTACATTACGCCCAGTTTGTATGAGAATACTCCCAGTGCAAAAGAGGGGTTCCAAAGTCTGGCATTTCATTCGTTCCACTCACGGACTTACATTACCTGGACAGCTGTCTTCGCGCCAGCTGCTCTTTGTCTCTGTTAATAACTGGCTTGAGCGGTCAAGGTCACCAAATGACTGAGTCGCTTACTTCCGGCGAATGCTCGAAATGGCGTTCAGAGAGAATCCTGATGCAGCGATGGATCCTTTTATTGAGCAGATAATCAATGTAAGTTTGCTTGTTTTTATTACAAAAGTGAGTTTCAGAATGAGTGGTTTGTAGGAGTATGTGAATCACTGATTCAATTACCAAACTGAAGTTGACAAGTGCATGTGTCACGGAACGCGAGTGACTGACTGACTCGAGAAGTACGAGTTGCCACGTTTTTGTTGTTGTTTATTTTTTTGAAGATTATGAGAAGTTAAAATGTTTTGATGTGGCATTTCGTACGTCAGTTCACAAGAAACTTGTTTTGGTTGTAGCTAACGATTCCAATCCATTTCCTAAACATAACTAGAGCGAGAGAGAGGAATTGTAACTGTGTAAGAAAAGAAAAAGAACAAGTCGCGTAAGGCGAAAATACAATATTTAGTCAAGTAGCTGTCGAACTCACAGAATGAAACTGAACGCAATGCAACGCAGCAAGACCGTATACTCGTGGTCCATCGCTCACGGCATAGGCAGTGAAATTGACAAGAAGAGCGGGGTAGTGGTTACGCTATGCTGCATAGCACGCTTTTCTGTACCTCTCTTCGTTTTAACTTTCTGAGCGTGTTTTTAATCCAAACATATCATATCTATATGTTTTTGGAATCAGGAACCGACAAGGAATAAGATGAAAGTGTTTTTAAAACGATTTCGAAAAAAAAATTTTGATAATAATTTTTATATATTTAATTTTCAGAGCTTGTTTTTAATCCGAATATAACATATTTATATGTTTTTTGAATCAGCAAATGATGGAGAATAAGATAAACGTAAATTTGGATCGTTTTATAAATTTTTATTTTTTTTTACAATTTTCAGATTTTTAATGACCAAAGTCATTAATTAATTTTTAAGCCACCAAGCTGAAATGCAATACCGAACCCCGGGCTTCGTCGAAGATTACTTGACCAAAATTTCAACCAATTTGGTTGAAAAATGAGGGCGTGACAGTGCCGCCTCAACTTTCACGAAAAGCCGGATATGACGTCATCAAAGACATTTATCAAAAAAATGAAAAAAACGTTCGGGGATTTCATACCCAGGAACTCTCATGTCAAATTTCATAAAGATCGGTCCAGTAGTTTAGTCTGAATCGCTCTACACACACACACACACGCACACACACACACACATACACCACGACCCTCGTTTCGATTCCCCCTCGATGTTAAAATATTTAGTCAAAACTTGACTAAATATAAAAAGGGGGAGTTCTGATCACAGATGTTTGTGTTCTGACAACAATATGCAGTCTAAGAATTTTCATTTGTTTCTGAGAAGAGGGCAGTGCAAAAGGACAGCTTACGGCCTTAGGTGAAATTGAATTGCTTTCAGATTCAGTATCTTATATGAATATGAGGAGCCACAAGCACTTTGATAAAAAAAAAAAGAGAAGTCAAGGAACGAGACTTTGTACTACCACAGACTGATGTCCCATTAAATTGAAATTGAATAATTACCATTTTTCAGTTATCTCAAACTTAACTATGTTTTTGTTATTTACTGATTTTTGACTTTTGGCTTGGGTACGGCCAAGTCAAAAAGGTGGGAAAGGTTAGAAATAGTCATAACAAGTTCACTTTTGGGTCTTTTTCAAATTTGTTTGCTGCATCTTTTCTGTGACCATTGTGGCTATGCACTGACACACAAAAAAGTAGAGAAAGGGGAGAAATGAAGATTTTTTCTTACTACATCACAGTCAGGGATTAATTGTTGACATGTACATTGTCAAGAGGTCAAAACAAATTTTAAAAGCTGTTGGACACTGCACTAGTGTTGCTTTAATCAAGGCGAGTCTGGAACAATAGGTCCATCCCACCAAAAAGTCAACATGGAATTAGTTATGATTTTTTAGCCTTTTGGCTTGGGTACGGCCAAGTCAAAAAGGTGGGAAAGGTTAGAAATAGTCATAACAAGTTCACTTTTGGGTCTTTTTCAAATCTGTTTGCTGCATCTTTTCTGTGACCATTGTGGCTATGCACTGACACACAAAAAAGTGGAGAAACGGGAGAAATGAAGATTTTTTCTTACTACATCACAGTCAGGGATTGTTGACATGTACATTGTCAAGAGGTCAAAACAAATTTTAAAAGCTGTTGGACACTGCACTAGTGTTGCTTTAATCAAGGCGAGTCTGGAACAATAGGTCCACCCCACCAAAAAGTCAACATGGAATTAGTTATGATTATTTTAGACTTTTGGCTTGGGTACGGCCAAGTCAAAAAGGTGGGAAAGGTTAGAAATAGTCATAACAAGTTCACTTTTGGGTCTTTTTCAAATCTGTTTGCTGCATCTTTTCTGTGACCATTGTGGCTATGCACCGACACACAAAAAAGTGGAGACACGGGAGAAATGAAGATTTTTTCTTACTACATCACAGTCAGGGATTGTTGACATGTACATTGTCAAGAGGTCAAAACAAATTTTAAAAGCTGTTGGACACTGCACTAGTGTTGCTTTAATCAAGGCGAGTCTGGAACAATAGGTCCACCCCACCAAAAAGTCAACATGGAATTAGTTATGATTTTTTTAGCCTTTTGGCTTGGGTACGGCCAAGTCAAAAAGGTGGGAAAGGTTAGAAATAGTCATAACAAGTTCACTTTTGGGTCTTTTTCAAATCTGTGTGCTGCATCTTTTCTGTGACCATTGTGGCTATGCACTGACACACAAAAAAGTGGAGAAACGGGAGAAATGAAGATTTGTTCTTACTACATCACAGTCAGGGATTGTTGACATGTACATTGTCAAGAGGTCAAAACAAATTTTAAAAGCTGTTGGACACTGCACTAGTGTTGCTTTAATCAAGGCGAGTCTGGAACAATAGGTCCACCCCTCCAAAAAGTCAACATGGAATTAGTTATGATTATTTTAGACTTTTGGCTTGGGTACGGCCAAGTCAAAAAGGTGAGAGGGGTTACAAATAGTCATAACGGGGCGGGGATATAGCTCAGTTGGTAGCGCGCTGGATTTGTATTCAGTTGGCCGCTGTCAGCGTGAGTTCGATCCCAGGTTCGGCGGAAATTTATTTCAGAGTCAACTTTGTGTGCAGACTCTCTTCGGTGTCCGAACTCCCCCCCGTGTACACTACATTGGGTGTGCACGTTAAAGATCCCACGATTGACAAAAGGGTCTTTCCTGGCAAAATTGCTTAGGCACAGTTAATAATTGTCTACCTATACCCGTGTGACTTGGAATAATAGGCCGTGAAAGGTAAATATGCGCCGAAATGGCTGCAATTACTGGCCGTATAAAATTTCATCTCACACGGCATCACTGCAGAGCGCCTAGAACTGTACCCACGGAATATGCGCGATATAAGCCTCATTGATTGATTTGGGGTCTTTTTAAAATCTGTTTGATGCATCTTGTCTGTGACCATTGTGGCTATGCACTCAAAGTCAAAAAAGTGCAGAAAGGTGACAAATGAAGATTTTTCCTTCTTACAAGACAATGTGTGATTTGGCACATTTTGCCTCAGTCTTTATCAAGAGCCTGTCTAACCCACTTTGAAGCTGTTGGAGACTGCAGTAATGTTCCTTGCATCAAGGCGAGTGCACAATGGTGCATTTCTAACCCCCCCCCCCTAATGTTCACTTTAAACTAATATCAATCAATCAATAGATATTCAGTCACAGTTTAACTAACTCATTCACCCTGATCACTCACTCATCCTGTTCTATTGTAGTTGTGCTAAGTTTGGTTTGCAGACTTTATTCTTTTTCCCAAATTTCTGTCCTCATGGCATCAAGTGGTTTTGTTTATAAATACCCCCCCTCCACACACACTTCATAGCGATGGGTACGTTCTCTGTTAAAACTAAAAGTATTGACCGTTTAATTATTTAATTACCAAGTTTTAAACTGTGACCACTATTGTTAATGGGGAACTCCAGAGCCAAATGAAGTGAGCAAATCTTGGCTTTGTCTGGATTGAAGCTGCCGTCAGCGCGATTTATGGCATGGATCAACGCAGCACGCCATTTGTTTTGGTCAACACTGACTCCAGCCTTCGGAAGTTTGACGAAAGAAAGCCCTCTACATTTCGTTTGCGTCGTGTGGCATCCAAAAATACAGCAGTTTGAACCGCTTCCCTTGCACATATATGCCATTTTTCGCGAAGTAGCATCAGGACCGAAACACGCCAAAGCCTATGTCGGCCATTAACCGGAAGAAGCGGGCACCGCGCGTCAGGTGGGTGTGTCAACAGTCCACTTATTCGACCTTGACCCTAAGACAGCCGTCCATCTCATGTACGTCCGAGGTTCCACTGCAGTTGACCGACTGTGTTGCTGGCCCATGATACCTGCCCCTAAAGATTGAACATTGATCCAGACGGGCGAAGTGGCGCAGTGGTGAAACGTCGGCCTCCTAATCGGGAGGTCGTGAGTTCGAATCCCGGTCGCTGCCGCCTGGTGGGTTAAGAGTGGAGATTTTTCCGATCTCCCAGGTCAACTTATGTGCAGACCTGCTAGTGACTTAACCCCCTTCGTGTGTACACGCAAGCGCAAGACCAAGTACGCACGGAAAAGATCCTGTAATCCATGTCGGAGTTCGGTGGGTTATGGAAACACGAAAATACCCAGCATGCCTATATACTCAACGAAAGCGGAGTGAAGCTGACTATATGCTCTCAGAGTATATAGTGTGGGGAACCCAAATGGGCAAACGAGCTCACACGTAACCAGAACAATTCTGGAACGCTGAAGAAGAAGAAGAAGAAGAAGAAGAAGAAGAAGAAGAAGAAGAAGAAGAAGAAGAATGAAGAATGAAGAAGAAGAAGAAGAAGAAGAAGAAGAAGAATGAAGAATGAAGAATGAAGAATGAAGAATGAAGAATGAAGAATGAATGAAGAATGAAGAATGAAGAATGAAGAATGAAGAAGAAGAAGAAGAAGAAGAAGAAGAACATTGATCCAGTGTCAGTCAGAACACTTCTCTGTTTGACAGGATGTGACGGGACGAAGAAAGGCCATAAGATGAATTAAATATCATTGAGTCAATATGGCATGGCAACACCTGGTGCAGTACATTATACACACACAGGCGTGCCTCTGTCTAGTTCTCCTTCTCCCTGACTTAGTGTTTCCGTCTGTGTCTCTATGCGAGTTGACGTTTTTGCGCAGACTACTGCATGGGTGTGGCTCCCTCCCCCTCCTTCACCCTAAGTCTCCCCCACCCTCACCCCAGCCCGGAACTGATCATGGCTCAATCGCCATCAAGACTGACTATCTGCGCATTGACGTATTCGTTGCAAAGTGTAACTCCTCGACCCCCCCCCCCCCTCCCCCCGTTACACACACACACTCCTTCGTCTCAGTCGTCATGTGCACCGCGTACACGTTTTGTATCTATAACTCGCTAATCGACGCGCAATTGCTGGGCGGGAGTACTGTGAACCTCTCATGTAACAGTTACAACATGGACAACTTGCAACATATGCGGAGGATTACTTTTCCTGAACATCTGTCGACGTATTACGATGCGCCATGTTGCTGATTTGGTGTCACGTGATCTACAGCGCGTGGCGGCAGCTTTGCTGTGACAAGAAAGAAAAGAAGACCGCAAAGCGCCATGAGAAATGAAACTGAAACTGAAACTGAAACTGAACTTTATTACCAAAGGATAGAGGTTTTAGGCAAAGCCTAATCTTACAACCTGTCCCTTATACAAACACTTAATACAGACGCACATAATATAGATAGTAAAATTGACAAGGTTATTGTTACTTACAGACGTATATAATGTAAATAGTAATAAGAAAAGACACGAGAGCAATTATAGCCCTAATCATAGACCATTTATTTGGTCTATGCCCTCATGGATAAGACAAATTTTCCCCATCTCCCAGGTCAGCTTAATGTGTGCATACCTGATATAGTGTCTTATCCCCCTGTAGGTTAAACCAGACCTGCTATAGTGTATTATCCCCCTGTAGGTTAAATCAGACCTGCTATAGTGTCTTATCCCCCTGTAGGTTAAACCAGACCTGCTATAGTGTATTAACCCCCTGTAGGTTAAACCAGACCTGCTATAGTGTATTAACCCCCTGTGGGTTAAACCAGACCTGCTATAGTGTATTAACCCCCTGTAGGTTAAACCAGACCTGCTATAGTGTATTAACCCCCTGTAGGTTAAACCAGACCTGCTATAGTGTATTAACCCCCTGTAGGTTAAACCAGACCTGCTATAGTGTATTAACCCCCTGTAGGTTAAACCAGACCTGCTATAGTGTCTTATCCCCCTGTAGGTTAAACCAGACCTGCTATAGTGTATTATCCCCCTGTAGGTTAAACCAGACCTGCTATAGTGTATTATCCCCCTGTAGGTTAAACCAGACCTGCTATAGTGTCTTATCCCCCTGTAGGTTAAACCAGACCTGCTATAGTGTATTATCCCCCTGTAGGTTAAACCAGACCTGCTATAGTGTTTTATCCCCCTGTAGGTTAAACCAGACCTGCTATAGTGTATTATCCCCCTGTAGGTTAAACCAGACCTGCTATAGTGTATTATCCCCCTGTAGGTTAAACCAGACCTGCTATAGTGTATTATCTCCCTGTAGGTTAAATCAGACCTGCTATACTGAGTGCATTATCCCCCTGTAGGTTAAACCATACCTGCCATAGTGTCTTATCCCCCTGTAGGTTAAACCAGACCTGCTATAGTGTATTATCCCCCTGTAGGTTAAATCAGACCTGCTATAGTGTCTTATCCCCCTGTAGGTTAAATCAGACCTGCTATAGTGTCTTATCCCCCTGTAGGTTAAACCAGACCTGCTATAGTGTATTATCCCCCTGTAGGTTAAACCAGACCTGCCATAGTGTCTTATCCCCCTGTAGGTTAAATCAGACCTGCCATAGTGTCTTATCCCCCTGTAGGTTAAATCAGACCTGCTATAGTGTCTTATCCCCCTGTAGGTTAAATCAGACCTGCCATAGTGTCTTATCCCCCTGTAGGTTAAACCAGACCTGCTATAGTGTATTATCCCCCTGTAGGTTAAACCAGACCTGATATAGTGTCTTATCCCCCTGTAGGTTAAACCAGACCTGATATAGTGTCTTATCCCCCTGTAGGTTAAATCAGACCTGCTATAGTGTATTATCCCCCTGTAGGTTAAACCAGACCTGCTATAGTGTATTATCCCCCTGTAGGTTAAACCAGACCTGCTATAGTGTCTTATCCCCCTGTAGGTTAAATCAGACCTGCTATAGTGTATTATCCCCCTGTAGGTTAAACCAGACCTGCTATAGTGTCTTATCCCCCTGTAGGTTAAATCAGACCTGCTATAGTGTATTATCCCCCTGTAGGTTAAACCAGACCTGCTATAGTGTATTATCCCCCTGTAGGTTAAACCAGACCTGCTATAGTGTATTATCCCCCTGTAGGTTAAATCAGACCTGCTATAGTGTATTATCCCCCTGTAGGTTAAACCAGACCTGCTATAGTGTCTTATCCCCCTGTAGGTTAAATCAGACCTGCTATAGTGTATTATCCCCCTGTAGGTTAAACCAGACCTGCTATAGTGTATTATCCCCCTGTAGGTTAAACCAGACCTGCTATAGTGTATTATCCCCCTGTAGGTTAAATCAGACCTGCTATAGTGTATTATCCCCCTGTAGGTTAAACCAGACCTGCTATAGTGTATTATCCCCCTGTAGGTTAAACCAGACCTGCTATAGTGTCTTATCCCCCTGTAGGTTAAATCAGACCTGCTATAGTGTATTATCCCCCTGTAGGTTAAACCAGACCTGATATAGTGTCTTATCCCCCTGTAGGTTAAACCAGACCTGATATAGTGTCTTATCCCCCTGTAGGTTAAATCAGACCTGCTATAGTGTATTATCCCCCTGTAGGTTAAACCAGACCTGCTATAGTGTATTATCCCCCTGTAGGTTAAACCAGACCTGCTATAGTGTTTTATCCCCCTGTAGGTTAAACCAGACCTGCTATAGTATATTATCCCCCTGTAGGTTAAACCAGACCTGCTATAGTGTCTTATCCCCCTGTAGGTTAAACCAGACCTGCTATAGTGTATTATCCCCCTGTAGGTTAAACCAGACCTGCTATAGTGTATTATCCCCCTGTAGGTTAAACCAGACCTGCTATAGTGTATTATCCCCCTGTAGGTTAAACCAGACCTGCTTTAGTGTCTTATCCCCCTGTAGGTTAAACCAGACCTGCTTTAGTGTCTTATCCCCCTGTAGGTTAAACCAGACCTGCTATAGTGTATTATCCCCCTGTAGGTTAAACCAGACCTGCTTTAGTGTCTTATCCCCCTGTAGGTTAAACCAGACCTGCTTTAGTGTCTTATCCCCCTGTAGGTTAAACCAGACCTGCTTTAGTGTCTTATCCCCCTGTAGGTTAAACCAGACCTGCTATAGTGTATTATCCCCCTGTAGGTTAAACCAGACCTGCTATAGTGTATTATCCCCCTGTAGGTTAAACCAGACCTGATATAGTGTCTTATCCCCCTTCGTGTATACTCGCAAGCTCGAGACCGAGTACTCAAGGACAAGATTATGTAATTATATGTCAGAAATGGATGGGTTAAAGAAACACGAAATTACCCAGCATGCATCCTCCGAGAGCAAGTACGGCTGGGTGGGGAGGGAATGGGGGGGGGGGAAGAAACACGAAATTACCCAGCATGCATCCTCCAAGAGCAAGTACGGCTGGGTGGGGAGGGAATGGGGGGGAAGAAACACGAAATTACCCAGCATGCATTCTCCGAGAGCAAGTACGGCTGGGTGGGGAGGGAATGGGGGGGGGGGGGGGGGATGGTCATACATGTAAAATACACTTGTACATGAGTCAACGTGGGAGTTGCAGCGCATGGACGCAGAATACAACAAAGAAGAAGAAAGAGGGGGCTGTGGAGAACTGAAGGCAGTGCAGGGTCATTTTTAAAAGTCAGTCTGTTTTCAGATTCTGCATAATTGTCAGCGTTTTGTCAGCTTCCGAATGTGTGGATGTTTTATGTGCGTATCCTTTCGTTTCTGAAAATAACAAAACAAGATATGGCCAACAAACAGGCCATCTTCAAATCACTAAATCTTCAAGTCTCGCCTGTACCAAAGCAAGTATGAACAGCACCTCTGTTAAAGCTGACAAGTATAAACACCGCCTCTGTTAAGCAATCAATCAATCAATGAGGCTTATATCGCGCATATTCCGTGGGTACAGTTCTAGGCGCTCTGCAGTGATGCCGTGTGAGATGAAATTTTATACGGCCAGTAATTGCAGCCATTTCGGCGCATATTTACCTTTCACGGCCTATTATTCCAAGTCACACGGGTATAGGTAGACAATTATTAACTGTGCCTAAGCAATTTTGCCAGGAAAGACCCTTTTGTCAATCGTGGGATCTTTAACGTGCACACCCAATGTAGTGTACACGGGGGGGAGTTCGGACACCGAAGAGAGTCTGCACACAAAGTTGACTCTGAAATAAATTTCCGCCGAACCTGGGATCGAACTCACGCTGACAGCGGCCAACTGAATACAAATCCAGCGCGCTACCAACTGAGCTATATCCCCGCTGACAAGTATAAACAGCACCTCTGTTAAAGCTGACAAGTATAAACACCGCCTCTGTTAAAGCTGACAAGTATGAACAGCGCCTCTGTTAAAGCTGACAAGTATGAACAGCGCCTCTGTTAAAGCTGACAAGTATAAACACGTCGGTACCGCCTCTGTTAAAGCTGACAAGTATGAACAGCGCCTCTGTTAAAGCTGACAAGTTTGAACAGCACCTCTGTTAAAGCTGACAAGTATGAACACCGCCTCTGTTAAAGCTGACAAGTATGAACACCACCAATGTTAAAGCTGACAAGTATGAACAGTGCCTCTGTTAAAGCTGACAAGTATGAACAGCGCCTCTGTTAAAGCTGACAAGTATGAACACCGCCTCTGTTAAAGCTGACAAGTATGAACAGCGCCTCTGTTAAAGCTGAAAAGTATGAACACCGCCAATGTTAAAGCTGACAAGTATGAACAGCGCCTCTGCTAAAGCTGTCAAGTATGAACACCGCCAATGTTAAAGCTGACAAGTATGAACACCGCCTCTGTTAAAGCTGACAAGTATATTCTAAGTCACCTCAACCTTGCCTCTGCATTTGAAGCCAAAATCTCCCGTTATAATGACCCCAAATTCTCCCTACCCCTACTCTCACCCCCTCCCCCCCCCCCCCCTCCTCTGTAACACACCCCGTCCCTGTAGGGGTTATCTCTTTAATCGCATTTGAAAAATAATATGCCTAATGGGATGCTCTTTCTCGCCGTTGTAAAAACTCTTCTTTCACCCTCCTGTCTGATCTCGTCTCGTCTGCCTCCATTTCGTTATTGATCCTCCTTTTCTAAATTCTATCAAGTTGCGCCAATAAGCCCCCAACCCTTAGCGTAGTATGGGGAAGCCAGGGGCGTTAGAACATACATTAAACCCCAAACCCTCTGCGTACAGTGTGAGAAAGCCAGGGGCGTTAGAAAATACATTAAAAGCCGAGCATAAAAAGGGGGTCATTGGGACACCCTTTCAACCACAATCGCCACAGGAAAATTTCATTTTGTGAGGCTCAGGAAGGGACAAGCAAGACAGAGATAGAGGGGGGGGGGTGAGGGGCAGACAGACAGAGAGAGAGAGAGAGGCAGACAGAGAGAGAGAGCGAGAGAGAGAGGCAGAGAGGCAGAGAGGCAGACAGAGAGAGAGACAGAGAGAGAGAGAAAGAGAGAGAGGCAGACAGAAAGAGAGACAGAGAGAAAGACAGAGAGAGAGAGAGAGAGAGAGAGAGAGAGAGAGAGAGAGCGGCAGACAGAGAGAGACACACACACAGAGAGACAGACACAGAGAGAGACAGAGAGAGAGAGAGACATGTCACGCAGATTGGATAAACTAATGCTATTACTGCCATTACGTTCGTTGAACCCTTGTCTTTCGCCGGTCTCCAATCTCAGTCAGGGTGTCGGTTGAAAATACGTCCCAATTTGTACCGGGTCCATACTGCTTTCCACTGACTCAAGTAACGTTTAAAACAACCGTGTCTTCCAGGGTTGACCTGAGGTTAGCGCTCATGGACACATTATCACAGTCACTGTGAGTACATCATTCCTGAAGGTTCAATCGGCTGAACTCTTAATCTGTTTGCTTCGTTCTAAATCTTTTGAGTGGTGCATGGAAGATGAAAGTTATCTAAATGCTCCATGAATATCGAGTATTTCCAGTGGACGATTTCCAAGAATGACCTATTCTATTTTTTAGTAACATCGGCTTTTAGGAAAAGCCCAATGGGCGGTTGTATCATCGAGCTTCGACTACATTTAATGGTCGTCGATCACGTCTAATTACTGAACTTCTGGTTTAAACCGAAAGGAAATGAAAACTCGTGCGCGGGAAATTAATTTGACTTGCAAATGCTTCCGGTAAAAAGACTGAAAAGATCCGATCAGTTAAAACGTCACTGTCTTGAAATTCATTTTTGTTTGTTTGTTTGCTTAACGCCCAGCCGACCACGAAGGGCCATAAAATTATCAGGGCGGTGCTGCTTTGACATATAACGTGCGACACACACAAGACAAAAGTCGCAGCTTAGGCTCCATGTCTCACCCAGTCACATTATTCTGACACCGGACCAACCAGTCCTAGCACTAACCCCATAATGCCAGACGCCAGGCGGAGCAGCCACTAGATTGCCAATTTTAAAGTCTTAGGTATGACCCGGCCGGGGTTCGAACCCACGACCTCCCGATCACGGGGCGGACGCCTTACCACTAGGCCAACCGTGCCGGTGTTTGAAATTCATTGATAATACTTCAACACGGAGACAAAAATATATCACATTAACCGAATGAACTTGACAACACTCAAGCAATTAAGGTATCGTGAAACCTATGATGCATACTCACGCAAGAAGATGCGAAGGACATGAACAATCTCATCCAATACACGAACTGGACCGAAACCCCCTAACCGGAAATGTGAAAGGTTTTGGTGAACTTCGAGCGAACCAGTAAGAGGAGAAAAAAACCAGCAACTTTAAGATCGTTGGACAGCAGATGCATCATAAAAAGCAGGACCCTCGCCGTCTTCCAATTCAGGTCACGGATTGCACGAGCAGGCCGACACAGTGTAAACATGGAGCATGTCGCTTGCTGTGATTGGCGGTGAAAAACACTAACCCGCAGCGCACGCTCACAATTGATTTAAGCAGGACCCAACAAACATTAACGTCAGGTCTAAACAAACGTTTTCTTGTGGGGTAAACCTGAAATCTGGTGTAGTTTTTTTGTTTTGATTTTGTTTTTGTTTCCTTGGTTGTTTGGTTGTTTTTTGGGTGTTCAGAAATCGATAGGGGATTTTGTGTGTCTGTACTGTTTGAGGTTCAAATTTGTGATCGTGGATGCGGTCAGAAGTCATTGGCAGATACATAATTATAGACAGCTAGAAAGACGCGCGGGCGCACTCACATCCACCCCCTTCCCCCACCCGTCCCCCCACCCCCAAAATGAGGGTGTGACAGTGCCGCCTCAACTTTTATAAAAAAAAAAGCCGGATATGACGTCATCAAAGACATCTATCGAAAACTTTTTTTTTAAACGTCTGAGGATATTATTCCCAGGAACTCTGATGTAAAGTTTCATGAAGATCGGTCCAGTAGTTTACTCTGAATCGCTCTACACACACACACACACACACACACACACACACACACACACACACACACACACACACACACACACACACACACACACACACACACACACACACACACACACCACGACCCTCGTCTCGAATCCCCCTCTATGTTAAAACATTTAGTCAAAACTTGACTAAATGTTAAAACACACACACACACACACACACACACACACACACACACACACACACACACTCATACACTCACACACACTCACACACACACACACACACACACACACACACACACACACAAACACCCTAATAGATAATATAAATCACTTTAATGCGGTGATCTCTGATCGAATGTATGCCCTAAGAGAGGTTAACTACGACCCCTAGCCATTCCCTGTGATTTAAGGTGCAAGGCGACGAAGGGAAGAGGAGGGAGGGGGGAGGGGGGAGGAGGTGTCTGCACCCATAAAGTCAACTCAGAAAAATTCTATCTTGATTGTGTGATCTGCGACTGATTGCATGACCGCCGAGAGTGTCTCTGACCGGTAAACTGTGCCCCCAGTTCCCTGTAAGGGTTGACTGACCACAGAGAGTGTCTCTGACCGGTAAACTGTGCCCCCAGTTCCCTGTGAGAGTTGACTGACCACAGAGAGTGTCTCTGACCGGTAAACTGTGCCCCCAGTTCCCTGTGAGAGTTGACTGACCACAGAGAGTATCTCTGACCGGTAAACTGTGCCCCCAGTTCCCTGTAAGAGTTGACTGACCACAGAGAGTGTCTCTGACCGGTAAACTGTGCCCCCAGTTCCCTGTAAGAGTTGACTGACCACAAAGAGTGTCTCTGACCTGTAAACTGTGCCCCCAGTTCCCTGTGAGAGTTGACCTACGCCTGATCATCTCGGACACTGGAGATTCCACCCGATGGACATTTACTCTTCCAGAACAGTTCAGAACCGGTAAAGAAAATGTCTTGGTTTTTGTAGTGGACGTAGCTGCTGCTCATTATTTTGTCAATGTGTCAGCTTCTGAACCCTTCATGACCAGGACCCTAAAGTAGCACGTGCACCACAGTTTTCATTTTTGCATTTGTTTGCACTTGCTTTTATAAGATATTGGAATCCATCACCCCCTCCACCCCCCCCCCCCCTTTTTTCTAAAAAGCAGAATCTTACCTTGTGTTTGGCATGTTGCAGTGACACTTTTTGCCGAAAAGGTTTTAAGATCTCCACCCACAGTCCAAATGGCAATAGGTTTCATTTTGATTATTATATCCTTTCTTTTCAGCAAACTTTTAAAGTTTGTGTACAGTTTCTTGACCGCTCTTGAAAGCTGTGGTCTATTTATGACTTTCTGTGGCTACGAGGTTGAAAAATAGGGATAAAATCATGTACACAATTATGTACAGCAAACGCTACCCAAAACCCCACCTATACGGCGTGTATGACCTTGAGAGCTTCAGTCAACGCTTGAATTTTGCAGTGGTAACATCCGGTTTGCTCTCTCAGAGCTGAGCATATTTGTCAAGAAGGATCGAGCAGAAACAAATAAACGACTTGGCAGGGATTCGAACCCAAGGCCTCGGGACCTCAAAATGTCGGGGCCGATGTCTTATCCGCTAGGCCACTCCACCAGCGTTGTCAAAGATTAAAATAATGATAATTTTATATCATTCTACGCTTGAATGACCATTTATGCGTTGCAAAAACGTAGAAATTGCCATTAAAATTTGCCTTTATTTGCAAACATGTTTCACGGAATCGCAGTACATGTTTACACCGTCATGCTACACGACATTCGCGCCATGCAAATAGCTGCGATATCTCTATTTACAACATGCAAGAAAAATGACAAGAACAGTAATTGAATCTCTCCAAAGATCTGTGCAGTTGAAAACAGACATCTAAGAAATAGTTATACATGTATTCACTTCTGAACAATGGGCGGATAGAGATATAAATCATGCTGCTTCAAGAATAACATAACATGAAATCATATCAATGTTTTTCCTTCTTGTTCTCAATTGGCGCAGTTCGAGAGTTCGAATCTTCGCCGGGGTGTTTATTTTTTTCCCTTTGATCTCTCTTGAAGATAAAATATGATCAGTCTTGAGAGAGCAAACCGGATGTTATCCCTGCAAAATTCAAGCGTTGACTGAATCTCTCAAGGTCATAAACGCTGTATTGGTGGGGTTTCGGGTAGCGTTTGCTGTTGAGATTTATGCACATGATTGTATCCCTATTTTTCAACCTCGTAGCCCCGGAAAGTCATAAATAGACCACAGCTTTAACTTTTTTTCTTAGAGTATACCTTCAGCGCGTCTTATGCAACGTACCCGGGAAATTAATTTGACCATAATCACATTTCCGTCTTAAGCAACGTACGACATCGCGCACATTTGTCATCGTGGTTGCCTGTCAATGTTCTGTTATTACGTATGCCTAGTTGTTGTGTATTAGTGACAGTGTTGCTACTGTGTCGCATCCACTAGTATTGCTCTTCAGGGCAGCAGCCATCGACCCATACCGAGTTTACAGGCCTTTTTTCCTCTCAGATGAAGCGCTTTATAGAGGTATACATAAAGAGGAGTGAACTACCTCCGCACTGACAGACAGACCAACATGCTGATACATGCATCTGCACGCACCAACACATACTCTCACAAACACACACACACACACACACACACATACACACACACACTCTCTCTCTCTCTCTTTCACACACACACACACACACACGCACCCACACACACACACACACACACACACACACACACTCTCTCTCTCTCTCTCTCTCTCTCTCTTTCACACACACACACACACACACACACACACACACACACAATAACACACACACATACACACCAACACACCCACACACGCACACGCACGCACGCATGCAGGCATATCCGTCGCTCTGTGTCTCTCTCGTGTTGTCTCTGTCTCTCTCTGTCTGTCTGCCTCTGTTTCCGTCAGTGTCTGCATGTCGGTCTATCTCTCTGTCTGCCTGTCTGCGTCTCTCTTTTCCTCTCTCTCATCTCTTCCCCCTCTCTCTCTCCCTCTCCCTCTCTTTATGTTACTGTCTCCCCCCCCCCTCCTTTAAAACCATAATCCCATTTCCGACCAAGTGAACAGACCACTTGCGGTGGAAGCAAGGCAGAACATGATGAACTAACCATGTTATCTTAATGGCCCGCCTGGAACTTACTGCCGACACGATTTAAAGTGACAGGACCTACTTCACTGAAGATCCCTTGGAGCTGAAGAGAGACTCCATCTACTTTGGTGTTGTACATTTCATTTAGGTAGTGAAGATGTCGTTTGAAGTTGAGATTTCTGTATAATTCCGTCACGGTGATTTTACGCGCTTGACAATTAAGCATGGTTTTCTTTCTGTTTGCATGTCATTTGACTTCTGTCATTAATTTCTGCATGTTTCTTTCTTTCTTCCTTGCTTTTTTGGTACTTAAGCCGAATTGTTTTTACGAAAAATACTGTGCCTCTAACGAAGGACCGTACGCCGGAAACGGAAAGAGAGAATGCTCTATATGTTCTACAGGCTAAATATTTCGCCTCTTAAGGACAAGATATGGGTTATATGATTCGAGTTTTACGCCCTCACGGCTTTTGATGAGCTACACAAGTGTATGCGTGTTTAGGTGGTTTCAGCCATCTGCACTTTTGGCAGAATGACCGAGGTCTTTTAGGTGCCATTGTGGTGACACGGGGGTGGGACATGGCTTCCGTCTCTGGGTCTGCACATAAAGTTGACCCGTGTCCGTCCCGGCCCGAATTCGAACCTGCGACCTTCCGATCACAAGTCCAGTGCTCTACCAACTGAGCCCGTACGCCGGGTGTGTTGCTGTTCTTGACTTTTCCTCCTTTGCCATACTGTGTGCCACGACCAGTAATTCTGCTAAATGACTCCGCCTTGTTTAATTTAGGGTTTAACTAAATCTAACTTATATCATTCATGGTGAGCTGTTATTTGATTTGCTTGCGTCGTGATCGTCGGAAGTACTTCTCGCCTTGTTTCTGTAATATATGACCCTCCACCACGAAATGAGTCGTATGTCACCTCGCGCGCTTCTGCGCTAGGCTTAATATAAGTTCGGGGAGTCTCTGGTAACAGTGTGAGGGTCACCTTAGTCACAGGCTTATAACTCAAACAGTGTTCGCTCTTTTTGAAAACGGTCTTCACCACTGGATAGAGCATAACAAACTCTTTAGAAAAATGTAAAAACTATGAAAATCATGCAAAGGTGACATGCGACTCATTCCGTGGTGGAGGGTCACATATAAGAATCTTGTTCCAATAGTGTCTCCGAGATGTGAGATGTCGATTTTGTCGACATGGACGATTATTTATTTCCCTTGTGTGTAATCCACCGTATTTGTATTCGTAAGATCTTGAATCCTTGTCTCTCGTGTAAGCCTGTGTGTTGGCTATCGTATGATCCTGAGTCGATGTCTGCTGGTAATCCCATATGTGCTTGCTGTCATGAGATCCGTAACCCTTGTGATCATACATTACTGCAAGCGAGTAAGCTCCCCCTCTTAGGACCCCGTGTCCACAGGAATAAAGTGAGGAAGTATTGTATTTGGCAAATTGGTCCAAATGGCCACATAACTTTAAGGCAGTCCACCAAAAGTTAAGACAAAACTTGGCGTCAGCTTTCCCTATCCAAGAACAAGTTCGTCAAATCTTTCAAAATGACGGTAATTGTTTTGTGGATTGCTGATACGGTTCGGCATAACGCCGTCTGCCGACTCCAACGACATTCTGCATGTAAACTTATGTACTTGACTGGATTGACTTTCTCCCGCTTCTTCTTGTTCTTCTTGTTCTTCTTCTTGTTCTTCTTGTTCTTCTTCTTGCTCTTCTTGTTCTTCTTCTTGTTCTGCTTCTCCTCAGAAGGCCAGTCCCTTCTCCGTGATGAAGGTGTCAGTGCGCTGCAGTTCCCCCAGACTCCCGTAGAGCTTTCTGGCCACAGGGGTGGGGTTGACCAGCTCCTCTTTACGAGCGCCTCGTAGAGCGGACAGGACTGCAGCATACGAGGGAGTGGGGGGGGGGTTGTTGGTGGATGTGAGCACCACCCTCTCCCTTTTCCCGCCAAACTACACCCACCTAACCCCACCCCCAGTAAACTTATTACTTAGGGTAGAAAGTAGCGCGTGAACTTGCGAGTAATCTTTTCAAAGAAAGGAAAGTGGCGTGCAGTTGCGACAGATCTAGCACAAGATGTGATCCCCATAAAGTAAGTTATAACCATTGTGATGATTACTTAGGTACACTGAGCGTGATCATTTTTTTTCAAAAAGATAGCAAAAGGCGTTAAATCTGCACATGTTTTTGTTTTTTATATTTCGATTTCGAAGCGTGATAAGCGCAGATGTGTCTGTCTGTCGGTGTGTCCGTCACAAACATGTACACGCTAGTTCTGAAAAACATTCTCAACATCGTAATTAGTTTCGAGATGACAATAAAATATCGGGTGCATTTACGTGATTTGTAAAATGGTTTAGAAATCACGTAAATGCGCCCGATATTTTCTTGTCATCTCGAAAGTCCAGGGATCTATTAGCTTGGCGGTAATTACGAAGTTGAAAATGTTTTTGAGAACTCGCGTGCACATGTTTACGACAGACACACCGACAGACAGACACATCTGCGCTTATCACGCTTCGAAATCGAAATATAAAAAAAATAACATGTGCAGATTTACTCACACACTTTCATTTTCATATGAATTTTTGGCCTGGGATCCCTTTGTGGTTGACTAGGCTCTAAACAACAAATATGAATAACAATAGAAGGCACGTATTACTTTGTGGAATGCGATTTTTTCAATAATTTGTGGTTACAACCCTTTAAAAAACGGCAGCGAGTAACCCCCAACATCGACTTTGCTAATATGTTGCTAATATTTAGTCTGTTAAATGTTCAGAGTATGTTGAAACAAGTGTGAAACCATTAAAGAAATCTACCGGACCGATTTTATGATACAGAATTTGGAATAACATGACATGCCAAGAATCATATAACCTAGGGTTGGGTAATTGAATGGGGTATCTAACCGATCAATTACAATCACAATCGTGTGTTGTAATAAAGTGTTATTGTAACGTGTCTTTCCAATATGGCTGGAAATCGCGTAATTATCGTGCTTGACGTTTTCGAAGGCTAATATTATATCAGTGTCTCAATTCGCATTTAACAAATTTTCTCTCGACTCAAGTCCACATAATCACATTGTATGTTTTCCTAAGAATGTCCATGTATAATCGTATCGATTGAAGACACATTCCCGTCGCGATATAACCTTGAATGGTTGAAAACGACGTTAAACACCAAATAAAGAAAGAAAGAAAGAAAGAAAGAAGACACATTGCTCTTACGTGCGTAACACTAGTTTTATTTTTACTTGTACTTGTACTTGTACTTGTTAGATGTTTGAGGCCAATTAGGCCTGTTCATCCTTCTGTGGTCGTTTTCGTAGTAACTTTAGCAACTTTGGCATGCATGGTGGGATCAGCCCAGTTACTAGAGCTACTAGTAGCACTCAGGATCAAACACAGAGGGGATATCTTTCCAGTGGGCGTCCAACCTGGCCTTAAAGGCGTTCACAGATGGTGCTGTCACGACCTGGTCTGGCAGGCTATTCCACGTGTTCACAACCCTCTCGCTGAAGAAGTTGCCTCGGACATTGAGTCTGTAGCGGGGCTTGCTTAGCTTCAGGGTACTGCCTCGGGTGTCTCTACCAGCGAAGAAAGAGAACTGTGGCCGCTCTGTCTTGTAGAAACCATGAAGGTACTTGTAGACTTCAATCATGTCCCCCCTCTTGCGACGATGCTCTAGACAAGGTAGCTTCAAAGTGGCCAGCCGTTCACTGTAGGGTTTGTCTTTCAGCGAGCTTATAAGCTTGGTTGCCCTTCGTTGCACGCGCTCCACCTCCTGACAAAGTGTCTTGTGTTGCGGCTGCCAGACTGCGTGGCCATATTCGAGAATAGGACGGACAAGTGACTTGTAGAGCTGCAGGAAAACTTCTAACTTCTTATTACCCTAGCTAAGACGCGGATCCAACATTCTAAGACAGATTATTACAACCGAAATCGTGAGAAGACTAAAATAACGACAGTTCCGACAGCCATCTTGCTGACGTCATTGGAAATGTCTGATGACCGAAAGCCACCCAATTAAAGCTTTCTGGTAGTCGGGTAACGAACTGTGTGATCCGATTCCGTGGCCTGATCCACCTAGTTATATTCACACGCACAGAGGTAGGATGGACCTGACTCAGGACTCCGTGTGCTTGTCTTGTCGTTGAGTGAAGGCAGGGTGGTTTCTGATATATCAGTGCTTGTACCTACGTTTTGTTAACGCAGGTTTGCTTTGTGTGTGTGCGTGTGTGTGTGTGTGTGTGTGTGTGTGTGTGTGTGTGTGTGTGTGGGTGTTTGTGTTTTGTTTGTGTATGTACGTATGTGTGTTCGTGCGTGCGTGCCTGCCTGCCTGCGTGCTTGCGTGCGTGCCTGCGTGTTAGTGTGTGTGCGTACTTTTGCCTTATTACTTTTGTGTTACGTTCATTCAGAAACTATAGTTCTCTCTCTGCCAAGAAAAAACAACAACACCTAAGCAGCGGACATGTACGATCAACGGGGCTCATCGGATGAGAATGTTTCCGAGAACATGTTAACTGTTAAATAACACATCTTACGTGGGAAGAGTGGTTGGTTGCAGCTGGATCAAGGGTGTGCTTGCCTTACAGACACCCACAGACCGGAGGCGTCCATCCAGGCTTTGCTTAACTGATCCCCAAGTTGACTTTTCCACCACTTCACTAAGAATATCTACCGAAAATGAAATGCCAAATAGATTGTCGTGCATCAAGCCTCGTGAATTACATTTTGCGAAGACGACTTCACCCAGTTAATAATATCAGGCCTGAGATTGTTTGCGCTGAAACTAAAATGATGATTGTTTGTTTCTGTGTGTCAGGGGCGGCGAGCATGGAGTGCAGGCCGGACACAGCCCAGCGGCCCCCACCCCGTCTCCTCCGTCCCCCGGGAGCCCCCTCCCCCCCTCCCAATGACGCTCCCCTTCCCCCCGCCCCTCCCTTCCCCGCCGCAGCAGCAGCGACAACAACCTGACCCACACGTCCCTCAGTCTCTGCAGCAACAACAACAACACCCACACCGTCGTCTGCCACGTCGAGAAGCCTCCCGACGACCTGCTTACAACTGCAACACCTTCCCCTTCGTCTTCGTCTCCTGCCGTGCGGCGATCCGGAACTGCCAGCAACAACAGCAACCACCACCACCACCACGCTCTGACTTCTGCCTCGAACAACTCTGCAAGCGTTCCTGCCAACAATAAAGGTCACGGTCAGGCTGAGGCTGGAGTTGCCCTCAACACTAACGCCGTCGCCCAGTCTTGTTCAGACGCTGGCAGGAGTGACGTCGTTGGCGCAAGCTGTGACGTCATCGTAAAAGTAAGTGACGTCATCGCCAGTGAAAACGACGTCATCACCAGTGTTAGTGACGTCACCGTCACAGGAAGTGACATCCCCGCCGCAGGAAGCGGGAGCGGGGGGGTTGTGGGACCCTCTCACGTGGTCATAGTCTCAGTCACCGGCGACGACGACCGAGGTGAGGGAGGTAAAGAGTGTGGCCGTGCCGGGGGTGCGTGTGGTAGGGGTAACAGCGCTGGGGGCGGTTTGGGAGATAGAAGAGGAGGAGGAGGAGTAGACGGAGGAGGAGTGATCGAGGACTGCGATAGGATTGGAGGAATAGCGGTGGGCCAGGAGAAGCGACACAGCCACCAGTCCGTGGCCAGCACAGAGTCAGCGTCCAGTGAGTCGTCCGTGGGTCGGAGAGCGAGACGCCTGGCCAAGAAGGTCGGCATGCTACTGCATTTCATTTTATCAGATTTTACTTCTTTCTCTGTTTGTTTTCTTGGCAGGTTTTGAGACAATTGTTTTTTGTGAAGTGTTTTGTTTTGTTTTCTAATGCTATGTTTCATTGCAATGTTTAGAATAGTGGGCTTTTTTTAAATTTTGTTTTGCTTTGTTTTGTTTCATTTTGTTAATTTGTATTCTGACATTATGCGTGCTTCTCGTTATCAGTCTTTCTGTCTTTATCTGTCTCTGTCATTATCTCTGCCATTACTGCACTGTCTCTGTCTCTCTCTGCCTCTGTCTCTCTCTCTCTCTCTCTGTCTCTCTCTCTGTCGCCCTCTCGCGCGCTCTCTCTCTCTCTCTTTCTCTCTCTCTCTTTCTCTCTCTCTCTCTCTCTCTCTCTCTCTCTCTCTCTCTAGCTCTCTCTCTCTCTCTCTCTCTCTCTCTCTCTCTCTCTCTCTCTCTCTCTCTCTCTCTCTTTTTTTTTTCGAAGTAAATTCCTTAGTTCTGAGCTCTCCCCCCTCTATCTCTCTCACACTATTGGTCTGTCTCTCTTTCTCTATCTCTCAAAGAAAATTCTGATCAACACAAAAATGAGGAGGAAACTGTAAGCGAGGATTGAATATAAAACATCTATCTTCTGCCAACAGATCAGGAATAGAGAGTAGACTTCATGACGTTAGATGAGCGAAGTGAAGGACCATGGCAGTGTGACCTTTGAACCACACCATGTAGCCACATAACGTTATAGCCCTTCACGTGCACTCAATTGGATTCACCATCCCAAATCTTGCCGGGTATTTGTCCGAGAAAAAAAAGCATCCAACCATAAATTGGACACATACTCAGACAGAGAAGTCTGGCTGCTTTCTTTGCTAAGCGGGACAGTTTTGTTGAATTGTTTCTTTTTGGATGCCTACCATTCAATAAATATATCACTGTGCAGTGCGCGACACAGCTTTTTATATATGGAATGTGTACCAGTGGAAGGTTGCTCAAACCACCTGTGAAAGCTCGAGTAGACTTCTGCCGGCTGAGTGATTATGTGCACGTTTTATACAGTCCCTCCCGTGTAAACTAACACCTTACCACACACACACACACACACACACACACACACACACACACAGACTCACACACACACACACACACACACAAACACACACACACACACACACACACAGAAACACACACAAACACACACACCACACACACACACACACACACACACACACACACACACACATAAACACACACACACACACACACACACACACACACACACACACACACACACACACACACACACACATTGCATCTGTACTGTATTTTGGATTCAACGTGCATCCTCTGTTCTATAGGAAGATGAACATGCCTTTATGCGCATAGTAAGTTGTGTCCATATTGCTTTTACGTCTACTTTTACGTCCTGAGCATGGAGCCATTTTATAGTTCTAATTCTGCCAGGGCTGCTGGATCCCCACTGCTGTGACTACTCTTAGAGTGAGAATTTCGGCAACAGGGGGCGGGGGGTGAGGATGGGGAGCTTTATATCGATCTAAGAGGAGCATCTCAATTACTACAGGCCCATCGTGTTTCGTTTTTTCTTTCCAACCTGCATTTCTGTGCTGCAAGGGCTTATGTGGGCTTGCCGGGCCATTCTGGAGTGGGTCGTCATGCGTAAGGCCAGGAACCCAGACTGCTTTTTTGTT
>NC_090253.1:11285416-11295416 GCF_037325665.1 Littorina saxatilis
TGTTTTTCACAAGATGGATGGGAAGTTATCTAGAAAGAGGAGCGTGGTTTGGTTTAATGAAGAAACGAAAACAGAACGGAGGGCTAGCAAGTACAAATGAAAGAAAGAAGGAAGGAAAGAAAAACACGACAAATAAAGGAAGAAGCCAAGGTAGAATGTGAAAGAAAAGGTGTTACAAAAAAACAAAAAAACAAAAACCACAGAAGACTTTAAACAAATAAATTGACAGAATTTGGAGAAAAAAACCAGACAGAAGAAATAACTCAAAAGCTTAAAACATGATGAATTTGTTTTGTTTGGTTGGTTAGTTGTTAGTTTACTTGCATCTGTGTTTGTTTGTTTTCTATTCGTCTTTCTTCTGCTTCTCCTGTTACATGTCTGTTTGTCCTTTTTGTAAAGTAAAGAAAGATTTTCAGATATCAGTTCTCCATGTTTGATTCACATCGTTACGAAAACGCGGACGTTCCCTCTAATAATTATGATTCAGAACTCCAACCCTGCTGACACGTGAACAATATCTAAGTTGTTAACTTCCCCCATTGGCAAAGGAAATTGCTAAAATATACCTCATACATGGACGATTAAAGCTACGCTACATTTTTAGTCACAAAAACCGCTGTTTATTTGTTTTCGTTTAAAAAAAAAACCACTTGGGAATGCAACAGAACCATTTAATCCTAAAGGCAATCGATAGCTTTTTCTCGATGAGAAATGCAATTACGCTTCCCCGAAATATTCTGGTAGAAATAGCTATTGCTTTGCTGAGTCTGACGTTTATGTCGACATTATGATACGTGTTAACTTAATTTTACTCGACACATATACGCCTAAATACCTTTAAAAGTGTACTTTATGTTAAGTTTTACAAAGTCATTACAATGTAGGAACGCTTAATAGGACCTGCCGTGGTTGACGATTGATTGTGAGAGTAAACGATTTCCATGCTTAAAAAACAAAAACAAAAATACGCAGCATTTGGCGTATTCATCCACAGAGATAAAAAAAAAAGAAAAAAAGTCAGGCGTTGCTTTGTTGTTTTGAATGCATTTAGAAGATCAAAACAACGAAACAACGAAACATCGCTGTAGGCAAGTACGGCCTATTTTAGTTCACGGTCTTGCAAGGACTTCTTTGAGTGTTCAGCAACAGTTTTTGTGAGACGTGATGTCCGGAGAGACTGAGGATCGTTTGAATGCCCCTTGCCGTAGACCTGTAGTTATAGAGACGGTATCACATATATGTCATTTCCTGCCCAGTCAAGTGTTAGTCTCAGCAGTTGGACGTCCAGAGTTTTTCTGACCACCCGGATTGCTGCGAGAGAGAACTTTTAAGAGTGTGTGTTGGACAGAGATAAAATAGATAGATAGATAGATAGATAGATAGATAGATAGATAGATAGATAGATAGATAGATAGATAGATAGATAGATAGATAGATAGATAGATAGATAGGTAGATAATGCAAACAAACAGATAGACAGACATATAGAGTGACAGATCGACAGACAGACAGACAGACAGACAGACAGACAGACAGAGAAATAGACAGAGACAGATACGGACAGAGGAGACAGAGAAAATGGAGACAAAGACAGACAGAGACAGAGGAGAAAAGAGAGGAAGACGATGAAAGGAGATCGGCAAGAAGAAGAAGAGAAAGACGACGACAGATAGAAACAGATAAAGAGACAGAGCAAGTGAGACAGAGACACAAGAAGAGCAGGAAGAGCGAGGTTTCGCTTCCCTCTATCCCCGTTTCTGTATCCCCTGTACTTCTAAACACAAGCTAATGGCTCTTCTTTAGGTGAAAAAGCGTCATGCAGTCCAATCGAAACTTGACTGTGGACAATTTTAGGTTGAATGTAAACGTGGCCGCCAGCAAAAGTAAATCGCATCTCTCGCTCAGCAGCACAGTGCGGTAGCCTGGTGAGGACATGCAGAGAAAAATTACATAGGCCAGAAAATCAATAGTGTAGGTAATCCTAGGGAATCTCTTTTCTGTCTTTATGTTGTGGTCCGTTGCGTCTTGCGCTGGGCGGGCGGTAAGTTGTCAAATCTGTAAGTTCTGGTCTGTATGCGTTGGTTGTTCTACTCATCGTCCTTATGCATCTTTTCTTGGCCTTTTTTCCCCTTCTCCGTTTGTCTTCACATCTACTCACCCGTTCGTAAAGTTACCATATGAAGGGTGCAGTTTCTTGTGCTTGACGATGTTCTTTTTGTTGCTGCTGTCTTTTGATTTTAATTCCGTCTTTCTTTCCCTCTTTTCGTCTGGGTCTCTGTATCTGTCTCGCTCTGTCTGCCAGTCTGTTTTTGTTTGTTTATGTAGTCCTTTTAGGGTTGAACAACGTATTTTTCTCATTCAGTTGGGGTCCTGATTTGGCCTATTATGGTCCGCTGGACCCGAAAAGCAACAGCTAACTAACTAACTCTCATTCAGTTTCTTTCTTTGTTTCTTACTTTTTCACTCTTTCTTTCTTTCTTTTTTTCTTTCCTTTCTTTCCTTAACCATATACTCCACTGATGACAATGTTGTATTTCTGCGTTAATTTGTGTGTGTTTGTGTCAGTCTGTCTGACCCGTTTTTGACTGTACGTGTTGCTGTACGTGTTGCTGTACGTGTTGCTGTACGTGTTGCTGTACGTGTTGCTGTACGTGTTGCTGTACGTGTTGCTGTACGTGTTGTTGTACGTGTTGCTGTACGTGTTGCTGTACGTGTTGCTGTACGTGTTGCTGTACGGTTTTCTGTTCGTACGTCTTGTTCTTTTGGGCTTGGTTTGGCTGTTTGACTGTGTGTTTGTTTTCCTCAAGGTGTTTCGCTTATCTTCTTTTTTGAGCGTGTTTTGTTATTTCTTCGTTCTGTGCCAAAAAGATTCTCTTTATTGGAGGTGGTGGGGGTAATTTTAATGATTTTAGTGTTGGTGGGTGTTGTTTTTTTTGCGAGTTTCTTTCCTTTCAATTGATGGGGAAAAAACGTTGTCTTGTTGTGTTTTTATCATTTGTTAAGAGACCAAACAAAACAAAAAACTAACATTCCTGTCAAGTTGAGGTGTTGCGTTTTAAAAGACGCCAAAGTTTATAAAAAAAAACACTAAAAGAACACTTAACGCCCCTTTCCCCGGAGTTTTCCCGAACTTCTGTGAGACTGTGTGGACGGTGCAATTCTAACTAATGGACTGTTGCTTGCAGCTGAACCCAGCGTCTCTTCTCTACTCTCGCCGAGCCAAGACGCATAAATCAGATAACGTAGGTACAGACACCGCCCCGTATCGTCCATCTTGTGTCCACGTCGTCAAGCCTAGATCGCTGTTTTAGACCCGCTGTGTAAACCTCCTCATGTATGGATGCTGTGTTGTGTTGTGTGTTGTTTGTGGAGGTTGGGGTGGGAGGGGGGGTGTGGGGGAGGGGGAGGAGGGGGGATGTTGTTGTTTTGTTATTTGAGTGTGTTAAGAGGAGGCGATGGGTATTTGGTGTTTCCAGGAGCTTGTTGAATGTACAACTCCTTATAAAGTGTATGTTGTGGATTGTTGTTTGTGTGTAGAGGGGAGGGGTGGGGTAGTGGTGGTGTTGTGTGAGGAGACGGAAAGGGAGCGGCTGGGGTTTGTTGGAGTGAGACGCACACACACAAAACTGTGTTCAATGCGTGTGTGTGCTTTTGTTCTCGTCAGTCAAGGTGCGTGAAGATACGAGAACTAGCGCACCTCTTGCCCAATTTGTAGCCATTGGCAACAATTATGGCCGCCTTTCTGTGATTTTACTTGAACATGAAGATACGACTCACAGAACGAATCAAGTTTCAGAGTCAAAACTATCGCTTTTGTCACTATTTCGTTCCCGCTAACATGGTTGACTCCGCTTTCAAAGGTTGGTACAGCAGCTGCCTTGACTCAGGGACACGTCTCTTCAACACCACATGCACATAAAGTCCCCGGCACGGCCCGTTGGCCTAGTGGTAAGGCGTCCGCCCCGTGATCGGGAGGTCGTGGGTTCGAACCCCGGCCAAGTCATACCTAAGACTTTAAAATTGGCAATCTAGTGACTGCTCCGCCTGGCGTCTGGCATTATGGGGTTAGTGCTAGGACTGGTTGGTCCGGTGTCAGAATAATGTGACTGGGTGAGACATGAAGCCTGTGCTGCGACTTCTGTCTTGTGTGTGGCGCACGTTATATGTCAAAGCAGCACCGCCCTGATAATTATGGCCCTTCGTGGTCGGCTGGGCGTTAAGCAAACAAACAAACATAAAGTCCCTTTACAAATCCCACATCTCACATGTAGTTGTCAATACTAGCAGCGCTGAACTGAATATTAATATTCGATTTTTGGTTTAACTCCAACAGGCCTTTGTCAATACACACAAGCGTGAAATAGCGGAGTTATGATTGGAAAAAGACACCGGTTGAACGCCCGGTCACAGTAAATCTGGCTTCTGTTATCTGGGTCGTGGTGAGCCCAAAAGTAAACGGGAAAGTTTAGCCGAGTCACAACAAATCTCATTTCAACCAATCCACGCATGTGGGTGGCTCCCAATTTCGCTTTGAACACCAAAGCCCTGGTCTCTACTTCTAAAGCTCAATTGTTTAAAGTCAAGTGTGTTTGTGTGTATTTGTTAATGTTTTTCATGAATATATTTCGCATAAATCAGCATTGAGACGTACAACAATTATAACCGACGGAAATGGGTACTCGCGAAAGATTCCGGTATTTCAATGAGACTGTCTCATTTCGCAGTCACCGAGACATCGATCACTAGGTGTTGTTGAATCAATACTGAGCAATGTGAGTTCTTTTTCCCTCCAGAATTGTTATTTAAATTTTTAATTAGAGTTTCATCAATTGGCAATGTTCAAGAAAAAAGTCCGAGATCGAATGAATTAGGTTGTTGCAAGGCATCAACGAAGGCAGACGAAGAGAACCGTAGCAATGTCTCAGGGCTGGACCCAGTGTATGAACAGGAGGAGCTTCCAAAATGAGACAGGGGTACCGGGGTTTGCCAGGCTGGTTCTGGGGCAAGACCCTCCAAATGCATTTCGGATCTTGCATTGATAAAAAAAATAAAAAAATAAAAAGACGTACAGTTGCCGAGCAATGGGGCAACTCGAACTGGAAGTGTCTTGTAAATAAAACAGAAAAGATGTAAAATTCGATCTATTCTGCAAACATAATGTTGATGTTCAAGGGACATAATAGTACATGGCGGACTATTGACGAGGAGGGGTAATTTGGGACACTCTTCATGAATGTTACTTATTGATTCTTGTTACGTTAATGACGGTGAAAAGGTCGGGTAATATTTAGTGGTGACAGTAATGGGGTCGATCCAAGGATGTGTGTGTGTGTGTGTGTGTGTGTGTGTGTGTGTGTACGTGCGTGCGTGCGTGCGTGTGTGTGTGTGTGTGTGTGTGTGTGTGTGTGTGTGTGTGTGTGTGAGTGCCTGCGTGCCTGCGTGCCTGCGTGTGTGTGAGAATATGAAATCTGTGTTGTTATTATGTAGGTTTCCCCGTATTATAGACTACCCCATTCTGTGTACAATGTGTTTGATATTGTACAAATTGTTAAACACGTTTCATTAAAAAGACAAATATCCAATTTTACAAATATACAAATATAAATTTGTTTAAATGAAAGGTTTGAGGACACACACACAACGAAAAGAGGGAGAGTATGGCTGGTCAGTGAGAGTAAAAGGGGAGGGTTATTTGAGTAGGCAGTAATAAGTATGCTGGTTCTAGAACCTTTTAGCCGTACTTAAAATAGATCGAAGAAATGTAACTACAAAGAGTCTTTCATATCGTTTATTCTTGTTTCCCTCTTATCTATTTGTTGGGGTGCTTTTCTCAAATGAAAGGAATTAATTGTCACCATTTACACAAGCGCACGCACAAACACGAATACACGCAGACCGACAGAAACAGACAAACACACACACACACACACACACACACACACACACACACACACACACACACACACACACACACACACACACACACACACACAAACACACACACACACACACACACACACACACCGTAAGGAAACAACTTTCTTTTGAGGGGTTTTTCCACATAATGAGCAAACGTGACTTTTTGATTTAAGTTTTTTTTCTGACATGGTATCGTTATTGTTGTTCTTTAAAACAGCTGTTGCTTCATTGATTTCTCGATGTGCACTTAAGATTGTGGGCTTTCGGTGTTATTTCCCTGTGCGGTTGTCGTCAGCAACTGGCCTGACTCTGTCAGTTACTTATCTTTTGCCATTTGTCACAGATTGTAAATTGAACCAGTAAACAGTTTTCCCACCAGAACAGAAAGTATTCTACGCGAGCCTTTCTTTCGTACTCATAATTAGTACTACACGATTTAGAGTATTAGAATCAAGAAAGATTGGTCAATGAAATAATGTGATGAAATAGTATACTTACAATGTATGCACAATGAAATTCCCAATGAAATTTACAATGAAATTCACGATGAAATGCTTGATGAAATTAATGACGAAATTCATAGTGAAATTCCCAATGAAATTATAATGATGAAATTCACAATAAAAATCATGATTACATTTACGATGAAATTCACGATGAAATAAGCCCAAATGTTGTGTTTGATCGAGCCTCTTGCCCAATGCAAATGCGTCCCTACGACACACGTGCTGCTTGATAGTATGATGGTACTGTTTGGTGCAAATGAGAAAAGGTCTTTTCAGAACAGGTTTTGTGTATCTTAAGTAACAAATTATCAACTTAGTTATGTTGTTCTTATTCATTTCGCCCATCTCAACCTCACAGTATGTTGTTATCTGTTCGTGATCTGAAATTTTTTTCTTTGATCGTGTTACACATACATCCACCTGGTATTACATGTTCCTTGTAATGGTGTGTATTTTTTTCTTCCTTTACTTGTTCTTATATCGCTAGATAGTAGCCTCAGGATAATATCTTGTCCTCATCAGATCTCATTTTTGTTGTTGTTGAGTTTTTGTTTTTTGTTTTTTTGTCTATCACTAGTTTGTAGATTTGTTGTTTAAACATACGACCAGTCACAAACTTTAGCTTAAAGACCAACATCGGCGCACGGCACAGTCATGTAGCTCTAGTTTCTCGTGCTGGCAACGCTAAATTTAGCTCTGTGGCCTTCTACTATAACATGGCTTGGTCTCCTGGAGACGGGTGTTCGGCTTTAAGGATTAACTGAACCCTATCCTACCCCCCAGGTGCCCTCCATGTCCCCGAGTGCCAAGTGGCGGACGCTACGCAACACGCTGAAGGCCGCTAGCGAGATGCAGGCCCACAAGAAGAAGCAGGCTCTGTCCCGTGAAGACTCCTTCCTCAGAAAGTTCTCCACGCGTAACCAGCGTCTGCACAGCGCCAGCTCTCCCTCTCCCTACGGGCCCGAGCCGGATGGCGGTCCCCACACCACCAAGACCGGGGGGTCTGTGCCCAGTGCCACCAATGAACCTAGGTGAGTGTGTGTGTGTGGGGGGGGTTGGTGGATTGTTTGTACTTTGAAAGTACGTCCCGCCTTGGGTCATCCATCGTGTTCAGTAGCTGATTTCTGTCCAGATGTATTCATGAGGCACGAACGGCCTCCCACACCAGACACCACACCCTGGTGGCTTTCTGTGCAGATTTTACTTACTTGCTTGTATCTATACTCCTTTTACAACATTAACAATTTAACTGTCATTATTTTCTTCAAATAAGAAAACGAACTATGATGGCAATATTATCGACAGGGCGTTCAAGCTGCCGAGGAAGTTTGCGGTGCAGCATGCCGGCAACTTCATGTTCAACTGGCTGGGCTCTGTAACTCTTACCTTATTGTCTCTCCCTCTCAGAGCGTTCAACTAATGTAACATTCACCTTATCATCCTTCCGACACAGGGCGTTCAAGCTGCAGTGGAACTTCGCTGTGCAGCATGCCGGCAACTTCATGTTCAACTGGCTTGGCTTTATATTTCTCCCACATGCTGCTTATAACCCTCACCTTAACGTCTATCCCTCTCAGAGCGTTCAAGCCACCCAGGAACTTCGCTGTGCAGCATGACGGCAACTTTATGTTCAACTGGCTTGGCTTTATATTTCTCCCACATGCTGCTTATAACCCTCACCTTATCGTCTATCCCTCTCAGAGCGTTCAAGCCACCCAGGACCTTTGCTGTGCAGCATGACGGCAACTTCATGTTCAACTGACTTGGCTTTATATTTCTCCCACGTGCTGCTTATAACCCTCACCTTATCGTCTATCCCTCTCAGAGCGTTCAAGCCACCCAGGACCTTCGCTGTGCAGCATGACGGCAACTTTATGTTCAACTGGCTGGGCGTGGTGACGGTGGCGGTGCTGTACAACCTGTGGGCGTGCATCCTGCGTCAGGCGTTCCGCGAGGTGCAGACGTCCTGCCACGCATGCTGGTTCACCTTCGACGTCCTCGTGGACTTCATCTACCTCCTGGACATCCTCGTGCAGTTCCGCACCGGGTACCTCAACCAGGTCAGTTCCGCACCGGGTACCTCAACCAGGTCAGCTGGGAAAATATTCTCTTTTTGTGTGTGCACTACCGTGTTTTTAATTGTTTTGTTTGTTTGTGTTTGTGTGTGTGTGTGTGTGTGTGTGTGTGTATATGTGTGTGTGTGTGTGTGTGTGTGTGTGTGTGATCATGTGTGTGTATGTGTGTGTTTGTTTCTGTGAGTATGTGTGTGTGTGTGGGTGTGTGTGTGTGTGTGTGTGTGTGTGTGTGTGTGTGTGTGTGTGTGTGTGTGTGTGTGTGTATATGTGTGTGTGTGTGTTTGTGAGTGTTTTTGTTGTTGTTTTTTGCACTACGGACACTTGAAATTGCTTTTTGTTCAATATTAAAACGTTCCATCACCTAAGAACTTTATTTTGTTTTTACACTATGGACGCTTAAAAATCTATATCGAGTGTCAAAATCGCTGGATATTTCAACTGGTTGAGCTGAGAAAATGTCAGTTGAGTAAAAGGGATAATGGTGACATAAAAAGCGGTCTCAAATCACCCCATAAGTCACGCAGGTCAGATTGGTGTTTGTGACTGTACACCTTTACCAGTGATCACCATAGATGCCCTTCCTAGAAAGTCCAGCTAAGAGTACTTTCTTTTTGATTTCAGTTCTATTTTCGAGAGAAGGAGTGTGCCTTTGTTTGTTTGTTTGCTTAACGCCTAGCCTACCACGAAGGGCCATATCAGGGCGGTGCTGCTTTGACATTTAACGTGCGCCACACACAAGACAGAAGTCGCAGCACAGGCTTCATGTCTCACCCAGTCACATTATTCTGACACCGGACCAACCAGTCCTAGCACTAACCCCATAATGCCAGACGCCAGGCGGAGCAGCCACTAGATTGCCAATTTTAAAGTCTTAGGTATGACCCGGCCGGGGTTCGAACCCACGACCTCCCGATCACGGGGCGGACGCCTTACCACTAGGCCAACCGTGCCGGTCTAGTGTGCCTTTGCGTGAATCCTGCTTACCCGTATTTGTTTTCTAACTTAATGCTACCTTTATTCTTCCATTTTAATTGTCCAAAGTTTTTCCCGAACAAACACATTCAGTGCTTTACTCACATCTATCTTTGATCAAGCTGAGTGCATGTTGAAACACCACAAAGGCTTTCTGTAAAAAAAACAAAAGGAGCTACGCAAGACCGTAAAATCTCGTCGATACTGAACCTGGACGAGTATGCTGGCGTTTTAGCGTCGGTTTCGATTTCTTCTCGTCGTAAGGTCCTGGGGGGAGGGTCGAGTTTGAATGGAAGAAGCCGTGGTGTGTCAGTTTCAGAATGTCTACACTCTTTTAACGGTTTGTTTCTCTGGGGACACAGAATCAATCTTTCGGCGCTTTGGTTGTGATTGCTAGGAGCCTTTCTCTCTGGCTGAAAATATGATCGATGGATGTTTGTTTATTTTTCTTTTCTTCCTGCATTCATTTTTATATTTGTTTATCTATCTAATTTTGTCATCTATTTGTTCATTTGTTTCCCTAATCCG
>NC_090253.1:11302916-11317916 GCF_037325665.1 Littorina saxatilis
TATTTCTGAGTTTTCGTTCATAACGTATTTTGTCATGTATATAAATTATGTGATGCGGGAAAAAAAATTCTACAGGAAATTCACAATGACAATGCGTCATCATATTCACCAAGCATTCTAGAAAGCAGGAAAACAAACAGAAATAGTTGAAAGAGTCTGGTATGGCTTGGATTTATTTTTAAAATTTGTGTACGTTTTTGTCAAAATATGGCCGTCAAAGTCAACATTTGCATGCAAAACACTTTTTTTCTGTTTGTCTGTTATTTTGAACCCCTTTTTATACTGTTGTGCTATTTGTAACATTATATACCCCCTAAACAATTTTCCACTATTGTGTGTAGCCTTGTCACCATGTACTTTCTTTCACATTTTGTAGTTTTCTATCCCATGATTCGTTGTTGACAAATACATGTCATTCCATTAATCCTATCCATGTGTTGCATTGTTGTGTAAGATGACTGAGTGTGTGCAAGAAACCACTTTGACCATTCACCTAAAAATTACATGAAGGAACGTCTGGGAACCTGCTGATTTGAATCAGCAAATTTTCTTGTTTCATTTTGATTGCTGTTTCTTTTCCCCTCTCGTTTTGAGCTGTTTCCAATAGGAAAAGACTTTGGCGCTGAAGCTCGTTACGTTGTCTTCTGTAATGCGAGTCCTGTAAAATACTGCCACTCTCTGACAGATCGAAAGCCTTTTGGAGGGGAGTGTTAAACCCTCGCCCCACCCTCAAATCTTGTTTAGCATAGGGCGGTCCCCATTTTGAAGCTCTAATTTGCAAGGGGCAAGGGATGGGGAGTGGCGGGTAATACTGGTGTCGGACCGAGTGCGAAGATGCGCAGCTGTTGTGCACAGGATTTGATGACGTGGGCGTAAGTTGCGTGCATGTACAGTGACGTTGAAGGAAAGGGGAATTAGATTTACCGACACAGAAGTGATTGCACGTGCGTTCGCTAAGAGGGTGTGGGCACTGGCGGACTGGCAGACAGACTGTCTGTTCGTCAGTGTGTGCGGTATGTGACAGAGCTATTACGGACTTAAAGTCACTCGTGGTTAACGTTCACGTAACTGTAAGCCACATCTGCCATCGCGCTATATAGTAGTATTTTGCGAACGGAGTCAGGCTTAACGCTCCTAATCTTTACCAGTGACCGTCACGCGCCCAATGCCAATTTAGCTGCACAACACATTGAGCTCAAACGGCCCGTTAACACCACAGATCTTAAAGAGGACAGAAGGACAGACTTAGAGCAAATATAATACACCCTCCCAGAAAGGGAGGGAGTGAGGGATGGTCGACAGGGCTGTATCAAGGGTTTTGTCCTGGGTTCCAGTACCCCTCCCCCCCCCCCCCCTTTTTACCCGGCAAATGTACCTTTATCGTCAAAGAGAGACCAAAAATACCCCCTTTCAAATGCTAAATTTCAGCAGCATAATTATGAGGACCCTAAGTCCCTGAACCCTTGCCTCGTGTGTAAGCCCCTCCCTCTCATACACTAGGTCATACCCTGCTATTCACCCTCCTATAACGAGGGAAGGTGGAGGGATGGTTGAGACAGTTAAAAGTCAGCAGACTCGTTTCTCATTTTCTCGTGCTGGCACTGTTGCTACTGTCAGACAAAATCACATCTCCGTCTGACCGTGTCAGTTCCAGATGACCTTGGTGATCGACTCGGGAGAATAATACATTTCTGATCAATCAGTCTGGTGGCCCCCTTTCTCCATCTGTCGCCCACCTGTCTCCAGGCCTCTTGCCGTTGAGTTGGTGTGTTTGTTTTCCACAGGGTCAAAGATCGGTAGACTGCAACGTAGCCAGGGTTGGCTTTTCATTTGTGACCCTCCACCACGAAATGAGTCGCATGTCACCTTTGCATGATTTTCATATTTTTACATTTTCCTAAAGAGTTTTTTATGCTCTATCCAGTGATGAAAACCGTTTTAGAAAAGAGCGAAAACTGTTTGAGTTATAAGCCTGTGACTAAGGTGACCCTCACAATGTTATCAGACACTCCCCGGACTTATATTGAGCCTAGCGCAGAACCGCGCGAGGTGACATGCGACTCATTTCGTGTTGGAGGGTCACATTTTGTTCTTTAGCCAAACTAAACGAACTTTTTCTTTGTCGCTAACAATGTTATTCTACGAGTGCCCGTCGGTTTAGCAGTTATTCTGGTAAGTCCTTGGTTCAGCATGCGCGAAGAATTCTCAATCCGTATTTGCTTTTCTGTTCATGATTTTTGCACACGGCTTTCTGCTTAAATAAATTCTTCTTTTGAATCCTTTTAAGCCGCTTTCTTATTGGGAGAATACGTTACAGTTGGTGTTATGAATGAGATATAACGTTCTGATTTGAGAGAGAGAGAGAGAGAGAGAGAGAGAGAGAGATAGAAACAGAGAGACAGACAGACAGAGATATAGAAACAGACAGACAGACAGACAGACAGACAGACAGACAGAGATATAGAAACAGAGAGACATACAGAGATATAGAAACAGAGAGACATACAGAGACAGACATAAAGACAGAGAAACAAGTAAACAATAATACAGAAACACTCATAAACAGACAGACGCATAAAACAGACAGAGCGCAACAAACGGACAGACATTCACCCAGACACACACAGAGAGTGAACTGTAATGTCGGGAGACGGATGATGGATGTAATTGGAGCATCAATTACGCCTCAAGACGCCGTCCCCCTGGAGGCTGAGCGAGAGTCGTGTGAAGGAGTTGCAAACGATGACTAATTATGGCCAGGTTAAGGAGGCTCCCTTAGAGGCACGACCGCTTGTTGAATTTTCCTACATTTTCTGCTGCTGCTGAAATGTCAGAATCACTTTTGCTCTAGTACGTTTCCTATATCTACAACACGTGTGAACAGTTTTGGATGGCTTTGGCGTTTGTTTGTATAAATCTTATATAATGCCAAACGGTTTTAGTTGTGTTGTTTTTTGTTTGTTGAATCATTGAGTCATTTACGAGAGAGAGAGACAGAGATATAGAGACAGAGAGAGACAGAGAGACAGAGAGACAGAGATATAGAGACAGAGAGAGACTGAGCGATAGAGAGACAGAGACAGAGAGAGACAGAGAGAGAGAGAGAGAGAGAGAGAGAGAGAGAGAGAGAGATCGACATTACGGTACCCAATATAGCTATTCTGATGAACACGTGGGGGAATTCGGGGGCTGTGATTGGATGGTCTCTTCCGATCATCAAAGCATAATGCTACGGAAGTCGGCCATTTTTCTCAATATCCAAAAGCATATTGTCAATAACAAAGACGCATGGTTCCGGTTTACCCACCTGTACCACACGATGTTTCACTGATCGACAACAGCATACACTGACAACTTGAAATTCTTCTCGGGAATGTTTTTCAGCTTTACAAATGTCGATAGCATACCCTTTTCTGCTAACTTCCCGATGAAACAGGACTAAACCTTTCTGTCCCTAAACACCACAAAATGCCCAAAGTCGAAAGATGTAGTACAAACAGGGGAGTACAACGGAACAGCCGTTTTTGTGTGCCTGTGAGCTTAGTTCACAGTTGCCGACTGACACAAATTTTCGCATTCGGCTTTTCTTATCTCGTAACTCCACACTAAATACCACACTTCCCCTCTGAAGTATTGATGTACAACCCATGGCACCAACATTCATGTAGTCGTTTATAACTGAGGTTGAAAAATTCGCTTCATGACGAGACAAGTATAAATGCCATTCACCCAAACTGGAATATCGACGGAAATGTCGTCGATATCACTTTTGCACTGAGCTCAGTTTTGCCCAATTGACCAATGGAAATCCACGTAACACATGAAATAGCAATATACAAAGATAGAAAGGCTCGGAGAGGTAGATAGGGAGAAAAAGAGAGTCAGAGAAAGAAACAAGTCGCGTAAGGCGAAAATACAACATTTAGTCAAGCTGTCGAACTCACAGAATGAAACTGAACGCAATGCAATTTTTCAGCAAGACCGTATACTCGTAGCATCGTCAGTCCACCGCTCGTGGCAAAGGCAGTGAAATTGACAAGAAGAGCGGGGTAGTATTTGCTCTGAGAAGGATAGCACGCTTTTCTGTACCTCTCTTCGTTTTAACTTTCTGAGCGTGTTTTTAATCCAAACATATCATATCTATATTTTTTTGGAATCAGGAACCGACAAGGAATAAGATGAAAGTGTTTTTAAATTGATTTGGACAATTTAATTTTGATAATAATTTTTATATTTTTAATTTTCAGAGCTTGTTTTTAATCCAAATATAACATATTTATATGTTTTTTGAATCAGAAAATGATGAAGAATATAAGATGAACGTAAATTTCGATCGTTTTATAACAAAAAAAATTTTTTTTTACAATTTTCAGATTTTTAATGACCAAAGTCATTAATTAATTTTTAAGCCACCAAGCTGAAATGCAATACCGAAGTCCGGCCTTCGTCGAAGATTGCTTGGCCAAAATTTCAATCAATTTGATTGAAAAATGAAGGTGTGACAGTGCCACCTCAACTTTTACAAAAAGCCGGATATGACGTCATCAAAGGTATTTATCGAAAAAAAGAAAAAAACGTCCGGGGATATCATTCCCAGGATCTCTCATGTAACATTTCATAAAGATCGGTCCAGTAGTTTGGTCTGAATCGCTCTACACACACACACGCGCACAGACACAGACACAGACACACACAGACACACACAGACACACACACACACACACACATACACCACGACCCTCGTCTCGATTCCCCCTCTATGTTAAAACATTTAGTCAAAACTTGACTAAATGTAAAAAGAAGAAGAAGAAAACTGACTTCCTTCACATAATTATGCAGCAAGTAATGAAGGGTGTCTAGAAGCCACACGCTGTGAGATTCCAGCACAATAGCCCCAGGGGTAAACGACTCCAGGACTCGTCCAATTCTCTTGCCTTACGCTCCCAGAACGTTCTCCCTGCTCTCGTTCTCCTGACAATGGAGCCCCAGGCGTCCACAGCGAGACAGGCTTGTCAGTGCGGGGGAATAAGTTGGATCGGGTTTCAGTAGGAGGGGCTTGAGCAGGAATCGGCTCTGTCTTATACTTTGGTCCGGGTCGGAGACGGAGGGGGAGGGGTGGACGGGGATTTTTTCTACCTTGTTCTTTCGTCGGGTTTGGGAGGGTGGGAGGGGGAGGGGGTGAGAGGGGGTCATTTCTGTCTTGATCTTTAGTCGGGGTGGTGGTGGGGGGGGGGGAGGGAGGGCGAGGGGCGTGAGTGGGGTTCGTTTCTGTCTTCTTCTTTGGTCCGGGGTGGATGAGGGGGGTGAGCGGAGAAAGTTTCTGTTCGTGTTCTTTGGTCGGGGGTGGGACGGTGAGAGTCGGGAACGTTTCAGTCTTGTTTTTTTGGTCCGGGTAAGAGGGGGAATGGGAGGGGGGGGTGATCTAGCGGGACTATTTTTTCCCCCGTTTCTTTTGATTGGGGAGAGGGGGGCCCTCACTTGTTGTTTTCGTCTTTTGGCGAGAATTCGGATTTTCATTTGCAATAAATCAAAAGTCTGCAGTGTTTAATGAGCCGTAACTATTCAGCCCAGACCCCCTGATGGGTTGTACCGTTCGTTACATTAGTTTCTTCGTCCCTCGTGGCTGAATGGAAGCAAAGGTGGCGGTATCCAAAATCATTTCTGGTTTAAAGAACAAAAAAACAAAAAACAAAAAAAGAAAGTTGGTGTAGTGGGAGACAAAGCGAAACGTTAGGAAAGAAAGAAATTATTAACCGGCCCATGCTCGTATAAATCATTTGAAGCAATTTGGTACATTGTTTTGTTGTGTCTGTTTTCAAAACCGACCGTTCAGTGACGTGTTTTACGGGGACCATTTGCGTTTTTCGTAGTACTTTTTTTTTCCCACTGGGGCCTGTTAATCAGGTCGTCATGCAAACTGCTAAATGTCAATGTAAACCTTTCCCCGTGCAAAGCGCAACGCGCTAGTGGGTCATCAGGTAAGCTCGTGAAATTCTTCTTGTTACTCCGCTCACTTTACTGTGGACACCCGAAGTTTGTGCGTATGAAATATACGTTGCTCGGTTTACACACACACACACACTGATAAACACACAAAAAGCCAGCAAATACACAAACACAAAACATCACAAACCAACATGTTTTAAAAAGGTACAGTTACCTATACTCGAAAAGAAAAAAAACTACAGTGAAAGAACGACAAATTTAAAAAATAAAATAAAAATATTGTCAGAAGTGGGATTGGAACCCACGCCTGGAGAACCAGACTGCGACCTGAACGCAGCGCCTTGGACCGCTCGGCCATCCTGACATCTGAATGTATCTCGTTACTGTGACGAGATGATCGCACTGTATCGGGTAGGAAAATTGTTTTGTTCTTGGATCGGCAGTGTCGAATAGAGTCAATCAAGTTGAAACAAATGAACGACAGTCAAAGAGAGAAACAGTGGACAGACTGACAGACGGGCGGACATACAGACATATAGACACCCTTGTATAATCCAGCCAAGCAGTGCGAGATTTAATTGAATGCGAGAAAACATGCAGCAATCACGCTGTTAAAGCAACAAGAAAGTTAACGGCGGGAAATTGCTTCTGTCCGGCCATTGGGTCGCGATATTCCCACTCCAAGGTTTCCATTCCTTTCTCTTTTAATTCTTGCACATCACATTTGTGACCCTCCACCACGAAATGCGTCGCATGTCACCTCACGCGGTTCTGCGCTAGGCTTAATATAAGTCCGGGGGGTGTCGGGTAACAGTGTGAGGGTCACCATAGTCACAGGCTTATAACTCGAAAAGTGTTTGATCTTTTCTAAAACAGTTTTCACCACTGGATAGAGAATAAAAAACTCTTTCAGAAAATGTGAAAATATGAAAATCATGAAAAGGTGACATGCGACTCATTCCGTGGTGGAGGGTCACAATTTTACTTTTGTACTGTGTTTCTTTTCTCTGCTCCCTCTCTCGCTCCCGTCTGTTGTGTAACGTGTGCATTGCATATTAACTAGCTGGGAACAATTCTTCCTCTACCCGTCCCTCTAGCATCGCGTTTTTGTGTTGACGACAGTTTCATTTAAACAAGTCAATGCGATTTTCTTTCCTTCGCCCTCCAAAGAACTCTGGGCAACGCTTGGAAAGGGGGTTATGGGGTATTTGCCTTCAAGATGGAGGTTGGCATTTGGAATTAATGGCCAATAAATTATGCTCAAAGAATGGTAAAACCATTAGTTCCATGAAAATCCAAAGCAAACATGTCTTAACCCTAGCTGCCAGGGAAATCATCATAATCATTGTGACAAAAACTAGTTTAATGGGTCATGTTACGTTGAACGAACATTGCAAAGCGGTTTGCAGCCGATCTAATGATAAGTTATGGCTTGAATACTCCGGGCAAACATTCATGTGTGATCACATTATTTGCTTGAAAATAGCAATTACAATAATCCAAAGAAGAACAACAACAAGAACAAGAAGAACAAGAACTAGAACAAGATGATGAAGAAGAATAAAAAGATTCCTAATCATACTTTTACAACAAGAAAAGAGAATTTGTGAAAGCTTTTCGCACGATGTAATTTCATAGAGTGCACCTTTACTTTCTTATTGTCTCCCCTTGAGGGAGCAAGCTGCCATAACGAGCGACACAACATTTGTTTAATTTTTTTACAATTTTAATTTTATTTTGCATGAAGATAAAGCTGAAACAAAAACAAGTTTGGAATGAAAATTGGTCTAACACAACGAATGAAGTTGACTCACGTGCTCTGACCATTATTCTCGCCAGAGACTGACCACCAGCTTTAGAAGCTAAGTTCATGATCTGTATCTTCTTCTTCTTCTTCTTCTTCTTCTTCTTCTTCTTCGGGGGATATAGCTCAGTTGGTAGCGCGATGGATTTGTATTCAGTTGGCCGCTGTCAGCGTGAGTTCGATCCCAGGTTCGGCGGAAATTTATTTCACAGAGTCAACTTTGTGTGCAGACTCTCTTCGGTGTCCGAACCTCCCCCCGTGTACACTACATTGGGTGTGCACGTTAAAGATCCCACGATTGACAAAAGGGTCTTTCCTGGCAAAATTGCTTAGGCACAGTTAATAATTGTCTACCTATACCCGTGTGACTTGGAATAATAGGCCGTGAAAGGTAAATAATTATGCGCCGAAATGGCTGCAATCTACTGGCCGTATAAAATTTCATCTCACACGGCATCACTGCAGAGCGCCTAGAACTGTACCCACGGAATATGCGCGATATAAGACTCATTGATTGATTGATTGATTGATTCTTCTTCTTCTTTTCTTCGTCTAATTCTTCGTTCATGTGCGCGCTCAAACTCCCACGTTCACTTATGTTTTTGCACGAGTGGATTTGTACGTGTATGACCGTTTTTACCCCGCCATTCTTCTTCTTCTTGTCGTTCGCTGTTAGATCGTCAGTCCGGACTGCAGGGCGAAACGTGCTGTCCTCTCACCCCGCCATTCAGGGAGCATGAGGCGATTTCGGGTGTTTTCTGTCTGTCCACTTCGAAGACCATTGAGTTGACGTTTGTTTGTTTGTTTGTTTGTTTGCTTAACGCCCAGCCGACCACGAAGGGCCATATCAGGGCGGTGCTGCTTTGACATTATAACATGCGCCACACACAAGGCAGAAGTCGCAGCACAGGCTTCATGTCTCATCCACTCACATTATTCTGACACCGGACCAACCAGTCCTAGCACTAACCCCATAATGCCAGACGCCAGGCGGAGCAGCCACTAGATTGCCAATTTTAAAGTCTTAGGTATGACCCGGCCCGGGGTTCGAACCCACGACCTCCCGATCACGGGGCGGACGCCTTACCACTAGGCCAACCGTGCCGGTATTGAGTTGACGTACTTGTGAACGTTTTGTTTTGTTATAAATTAAACATTTCAATAAATTACCCTTCTTGACTTAATAGACAGGACATTTCTTTACCCACATCATCCCCCCCCCTCCCTCTCCCAGTTCCCTCTCTCGTATCCCTTACCCAATGACTGCCCCCCTCCCCCCTCACCCCGACCCAAATGACAAAAATGTCTGGAAATTGGCGGCAACACGCTCCATCAGTCTCACAAAACAAACTGCAGGGCGAGGCCCATGTTTTATTCTGCCGTTTGTTCCTTCCGTTTTATAGTTGACGACACTTCCAGCGAAAGGGGAGGGGGAATAGCGAACACATTTCGAGTGGAAGACACGCAGCCATGGATCACGTGGTCTCGGTGATGGAAGTCCTCTCCTGACCACTTGATCTTCGTCTTGCCTTCTAAAGCCAGGAAGTTTGTTTTTTTAGGGGGGGGTGGAGGGCAAGGGGGTTGGGTGAAGAGATGGGACAGCCGACGGCCATGCTTGCTTGAGAAATATTTGATCACTTTCAAGTTAGTATTGATGTAGTTAAAAGAGCGTTCTTTTATTCGAATATTCCTCACAATTCTCTCTCTCTCTGTCTGTCTCTCTGTTTGCCTCTCTGTCTATGTCTCTCTCTCTGTACTTGAGTGCGGAACATCATAAACCTGTAACTGGAAACATCCATTTACGCATTCCCGAAATAACACCGCTCGCACGAAATACAATCCCATAAGGTGCAATTTCTCAAATGGGCCACAAGGGACGCAACTCTCAGTCGACCCGTGACAGTGGACGTCCTATTTCATGAGACACAACCCACATTCCTTCACAGCTTTTTGGCACAACAGGCTTACGAGCGCTTTCCATGGCCCCGTTTCCCGCAACCCCCCGGCAGCCTTTTTTGTGCCCTGGGGATAGCTTGCTTGACCCACCGAAATATTGCCTTGGTGATAAGGAATCCACAGGCAATGCCATACCCACCCCCTCCCCCAACCTCCCACCTACGCCTTCGATTTGCTCGCCCTTTGAATATGAAATTGCCTGGCTCTTACATCATATAAGCTGTCGCTTTTGGGGGATGTTTTTGTATGTGTCGATTTTTTTACTTCTGGAGGTTGGCGGTGGTGGAAATTGATGTTGGTAGTGGAACGCTGTTTCGTCATTTTGTTGAACTCTCTGTCTATGGCTCCGTCTCTCTGTCTGTTTGTGTTTGTTTGCCTGTATGTCTGTCTGTCTGTTTTTCCATCCGTCTGTCTGTCTGTCCGTCCGCCTATCTCTCCGTCTGCTTGTCGGACTTTCTGTTCGTCTCTCTCTCTCTCTCTCTCTCTCTCTCTCTCTCTCTCTCTCTCTCTCTCTCTCTCTCTCTCTCTCTCTCTCTCTCTCTCTCTCTCTCTGTCTCTCTCTCTCTGTCTCTCTCTCTCTGTGTCTCTCTCTGTCTCTCTCTCTCTTTAAATCTCTCTCTCTCTGTCTTTGTCTCTCTGTCTCTCTCTGTCTCTCTCTGTCTCTCTCTCTGTCTCTCTCTCTCTGTCTCTGTCTCTCTCTCTGTCTCTGTCTCTCTCTCTCTGTCTCTCTCTGTCTCTCTTTCTCTCTCTCTCTGTCTCTCTCTCTCTCTCTCTCTCTCTCTCTCTCTCTCTCTCTCTCTCTCTCTCTCTCTCTCTCTCTCTCTCTCTCTCTCTCTCTCTCTCTCTCTCTTAAGAACACAACTCGGCAGTTGAAGGTCCCAAAGTGAGAGAGATTGAAAGAGAGAGAGAGAGACAGAGAGAGAGAGAAAGAGAGATTTAAAGAGAGAGAGAGACAGAGACAAATACAGATTTAAAAGTAGGGGTCGAGTGCGAGGGATTTATGGGAAGAGATGGGGGTGTGATTGACGACCAGTGTGGGTCACAAGAAAAGGATCACACTCCAAAAAGTTGGAGACGCATCGCACCGTCCAATCAAATGTCATTTACAAATGTCATAATGATCGAGAATTTTCGATATGGGTTTTTTGGTTTTGTTTAGCTTTTCTTCTGTTTCCGAGGCTTTTGCTTGCTCTTTCTGTCGATTTTTTTATTTTGTTTGTCGTTCTTTCTTTCTGTTTTTCTTTCTGTCTGTCTTTCTGTCTTTCTTTTTTTCCTTTCTGTCTTTCTTTCTGTCTGTCTGTTTGTCTCTCTTTCTCTCGTTCTTTGTAGATGGTTTGTGTGCCAGTGAGAGCGAACAACGGTGTTCCCACCATCTTACCCGCTGTTATTCAATGTCACATTTCTTTTTATCGTTGATTATTGTCTCTCAAAACTTGACCCATCCCGTCCAATATTGACCAATGGTTGTTAATGTAAGTATTTGTTCTTCAAGCAGGCTCGTGGTTTATCTATTTGAATGTATTCTTCTTCTTCTTCTTCAGCGTTTCAGAATTTTCTGGTTACGTGTGAGCTCGTTTGCCCATTTGAGTTCCCCACACTATACTCTGAGAGCATAGTCAGCTCACTCCGCTTTCGTTGTGTAGGCATGCTGGGTATTTTTGTGTTTCCATAACCCACCGAACTCCTACATCTTCTTCTTCTTCTTGGCGTTCGCAGAGGTTACACAATCAGTCCAGCACTGGTGATAAATGTTGTCGTTTTCTCCAACTCCTGTCGACTGCCGTATAGTTTGGTCTGCAAGGGAGTTGGTGACGGCCACACTTCTTTTCGTTCCTCATCTAGTAAGGGACATCGCTGTAAGATGTGTTCCGCTGTTTGGTCCTCTTGACCGCAGGCACAGGTTGGTGATGGCGCCAGCTTGAACTTTCGGTTCATGTGAGCATTGAGCCTGTTGTGGCCAGTACGCAGCCTGATGAGGTTGACTTGCTGCTCTCTGGACATTGTGTGGTAGTCATCTCTGTTTGTCCTTGGCCTCATCAATGCCTTGATGATTGTCTTCTGCTCACTAAAGCTGACACTGTTTTCAGGTTGGTCTTCCACGGCTCCTTCTTTTGCCAGCTCATCTGCCCTTTCATTTCCTGGTATCCCACAGTGTGCTGGTATCCACTGGAGGACAACTCTTCTGGTTTGTCTGACCATCTGTAATGCTTTGGCCAGCTGTGGGAGTTTGTCGTTCTCTAGGGCCTGAAGGACTGAAAGGGCGTCCGAGAGGAAGACAACTTGGTAGCAAGGGTCTGCGGAGTCCTGAACGAAGGAGGCGGCCTGCATGAGAGCTTCTGCTTCTGCTTTATAGTTTGTGCAGTGTTTGCCAGTGGCAACGCTGGATGTAGCTGTATGTCCCCCAGGGAACTGGATGAGAATGCCTGCACCTCCATTGAGCACGGCGTTAGTTGCTGATCCATCGGTGTATACATGGATCCACGCCTCTTTTGGGTACTGTTCGTCGATCAGGGCTAAGGTGAGTGCCTGTCGAGCTGTGTCAATCTGATCTTCTCCTGAGGTAACATGTGGAACACTGGTGCAGATCTGGATGCCTGGTTTCTCTGTTGCCTTGGGGGTTTCCTCTTCTTCTTGAGTCAGAGGTAGAGTGTTCTGTGGAAGGACTTCCCTGTACTGTCAAGAAAGTCTCTTGCTCTCGTGTACAAAACTGCTCCGTTTAAGCCGGTTCTTGGTGAGGTTGCTCAGTCTGTGCTTCATGGGGTGGTCGGGTAGGCACTTGAGCTTCTCGGCCTGTACCATAGTCTTGGCTTCTCTTCTCTGATAGAGGGGTTGGATGGTGGTAAGCTTCTCCATTTCCTTGATGGGCGTGGATTTCATTGCACCGGTGATGAGTCGGAGGGCCTGGTTTTGCACACGGTCAAGGGTCTGCAGGTTTGTCTTGGCTGAGGTTGACCACGCTGTGGAGCCGTACTCGAGGTGGGGTCTGATTGTTCCCTGGTATACTGTCTTCAGTATCTTCTCGTTCGCTCCCCAGGTGGTACCTGCCAGCTTCCTGAGTATGGCTAGCTTGCGCCGGGCCTTCGTCTCTGCCTGTGCAATGTGTGGTTTCCAGGTCTGCCGTCTATCAAAGGTGACACCAAGGTACGTTGCTTCTTCATCCTCTCTCAGAGGAGTTCCACCAAGCCTAATGGTTCCGGCTTTCTGCTTTGGCGACAGTGTGAATAGGGTGGTGGAGGATTTCTCCTTGTTGATGGAGACGCACCAATCTTCTGCCCATGCGTTCAGCCTATCTGCCGCTTGCTGCATTCTGTAGGTGGCAGTACTTGCGTGCTCCTCCTTGCACCAGATCACAAGGTCGTCTGCGTAGAGAGCAGCTTTGATCCCCTTGGGCATCTCAGACACCAGATCGTCGATGAAGAGAAGGAAGAGTGTGGGGGAGAGGACTCCGCCCTGAGGGACGCCATGACGAAGGAGGAACTTCTTGCTTTTGGTCTGGTCGACGTTAACTCTTGCCCTGCGGTTATAGAGGTAAGAGCGAATCCACTGGTACATGTTGCTGGACACGCCTTTCCTCAGCAGTTTTACAAGGAGTCCATCTTTCCAGACCTTGTCAAAGGCCTTCTGAAGATCTATCCAGGTGACGAAGACCAGCTTCTGTTCCTGAAAGGCATCTTCAACTTCTTGCGCCAGGTAAGTGACCTGATCTTCAGTGCTGCGGAACTGTCGGAATCCAGCTTGTTCAGGGGCGAGGAGGTTCCTGGATTCCAGGTACCACCTGAGGCGCTCGTTCACAATTCTGGTTGGGCAATAGCTGGTGGCCTTCTTTGGATCCTTCCCTTTTTTTAAGATGGGGATCATGATCGCTTCTCGCCAGAGTTGTGGTAGCGATCCTTCTTGCCAGCTGCTGTTGAAGACCTCGAGTAGCTTGTTCTCTGCTGCACTACCAAGGTGGGTTAGCATCTCGTTGGTGATGCCGTCTGGGCCAGGGGACTTCTTCGCCTTTGACTTTTTCAGAGCTGAGTGCAGCTCGTGGAGTGTGAGTGGTTGACTCATGGCTTCCACTGTCGACTGTCTGGCAGGTCTCTCTCTTTTCTCTCTTCTTGCTTCTCTCTGTTTCTCGGGGCTAACATGGAGGTTGCTCTCAGCTGCATAGCTTTCAGCAAATTGGTTGGCAGCATGCTTTCCAGTTAGCACCTTCCCGTTCTCTTCTAATGTGATCTTTCCTCTGCTGGTGTTCTCATCATTCAACTGCTTGGTGAGCCTCCAGAGCTTTCTGCCATCCTTCTCAAGGTTCAGAGAGCTTGTTTTCTCTTGCCAGCTTCTCCGTCTTGCCTGTAGCTTCTTTTTGAGAAATTTGGCTTTGGCTTCCTGGAGGCGGATGTTGTTGTTTTGTGACGGGTTGACTTCTGCTTCCCTTCTGGCGTCTGCCAGATCATCATCCAGTTCCTGCAATTCATTGCTCCAGTAGGGCTTATAGTCTCTCCTGGCACCCCTGGGAATGGACTCACGCGCTGCTCTGAGGATGCTCATGTTGAGGTCCTTCGCCACCATGTTGATGTCTCGACCCTCGACTCTGATGTCTTTGGTGAGTTCGCTGGTGCGGTGTCTAAAGAGGAACCAGTTCGCTCTTTTGTAGTTCCACCGTGGGAAGGAAGCTTCAGTGCAGGACTCCATGCCCAGGGTCAAAAAGACTGGCCGATGGTCACTTCCACCTAGCTGTTCTCCGACCTCTCTGCTGGTTAGCTGGTGCATGTCTTCCGTGCAGAAGGCTAGGTCAGGAGTTGATGTAGTGTGCCATCTTCTGGAGTAGAATGTAGGGCAGTCAAAGGGACTGTTCAAAAGGATGAGACCTTTGTCGTCCTGCCAGTTCTCCACCTCTTCTCCTCTCCGATCCAGGTGGTCATATCCCCAACTCTGTGAATGACTGTTGAAGTCACCCACCACGATGAAGTTGGAGGCCTTTGCAGGGATCGTGTCAAGGGCGAGGTGTCTATCATTGGGGCAGTAGAAGTTGACAAGATGGAATTCTGATGTCTTCGTCTGGATTCGAATCACCTGATATTCGGAGTCCTCCATGTGCGTTTCTATCAAACAGGCATTGATGTTGTTCCTGATGAGGGTCAGGATTCCTCCTTTGCTTCGGTCTGTTCTGTCGGACCTAAGGCATTGGTAGCCTCTCACTTTGAAGGACTTTTGGGGTGTCAGGTGCGTCTCCTGAATACAGCAGATGTTGATGTTCTTCTCATGCAGGATATGCTCCAACTCTGTCTTCTTGTTCAGGATACTTTCTGCGT
>NC_090253.1:11322916-11330416 GCF_037325665.1 Littorina saxatilis
CCGTGGCTATCCTTTCTAGGGCCAAGACGACTGATGACCAATAGCTCTCACGGCCTGTTATCTAAGGGTTAGGGCGCGCATTGTCCCGTGGCTATCCTTTCTAGGGCCAAGACGACCGGTGGCCACTAGCTCTCATGTCCTGTTATCTAAGGGTTAGGGCGCGCAATGTCCCGTGGCTATCCTTTCTAGGGCCAAGACGACTGATGGCCACTAGCTCTCATGTCCTGTTATCTAAGGGTTAGGGCGCGCAATGTCCCGTGGCTATCCTTTCTAGGGCCAAGACGACTGATGGCCACTAGCTCTCACGGCCTGTTATCTAAGGGTTAGGGCGCGCAATGTCCCGTGGCTATCCTTTCTAGGGCCAAGACGACTGATGGCCACTAGCTCTCACGGCCTGTTATCTAAGGGTTAGGGCGCGCAATGTCCCGAGGCTATCCTTTCTAGGGCCAAGACGACTGATGGCCACTAGCTCTCACGGCCTGTTATCAAAGGGTTAGGGCGCGCAATGTCCCGTGGCTATCCTTTCTATGGCCAAGACGACCGGTGGCCACTTAGCTCTCATGTCCTGTTATCTAAGGGTTAGGGCGCGCAATGTCCCGTGGCTATCCTTTCTAGGGCCAAGACGACTGATGGCCACTAGCTCTCACGGCCTGTTATCTAAGGGTTAGGGCGCGCAATGTCCCGTGGCTATCCTTTCTAGGGCCAAGACGACTGATGGCCACTAGCTCTCACGGCCTGTTATCTAAGGGTTAGGGCGCGCAATGTCCCGTGGCTATCCTTTCTAGGGCCAAGACGACTGGTGGCCACTAGCTCTCACGGCCTGTTATCTAAGGGTTAGGGCGCGCAATGTCCCGTGGCTATCCTTTCTAGGGCCAAGACGACTGGTGGCCACTAGCTCTCACGGCCTGTTATCTAAGGGTTAGGGCGCGCAATGTCCCGTGGCTATCCTGTCTAGGGCCAAGACGACTGATGGCCAATAGCTCTCACGTTATCTAAGGGTTAGGGCGCGTAATGTCCCGTGGCTATCCGGTCTCACTCTAACTTGCAGACAATCAAATCAGATGGTCACCCGACAGGCGCAAAGCCGTAACTTCTCTCGACTCTCCCCCCTAAAACCAAACGATTGTAACTGACCACGATGACCAAAGAAAAGAACAAGACTCCCCCAGTGTTGTCGCGGCGCGCGCCATGTTGTGCGATAGGGAGCGGAACGTTTTGCCTGCACCACACAACAATATTGACATCCCCCCAGCTCGGGACAAACCGGCTCTGACACCACCTCCGTCCGATAACAAATCTGGCACGAAATCACTTTTATCCCCGGAGGCTTGCGCCCGTCTCCAAAGGGAGTGAAGTCCCAATCGATTTCGTGTGCAGGGCCCATAACTCCTGGCCATTTTTCTTCTCCTTTTAATCTTTCTGTCCGTCTTTCTTTCTCGTCGGCTTCCTGTCTCCTTTCTTTTCCATTCTTCTTTGGCTTCTCCAAGTCTCAGCTGCCCTCCTGCACCCCTTCCCTGTTTTGTTTTCCATTTTGATTTCTTGTCCGGTATCTTCATTGTTGTTGGTCAGTTTGAACAAACATTAAGACAGAAGAGACGAGATTTATTCGTGTTCATATAATACCGCCAAAGCATGCACAATTGTGGCTTGACCGTTATTGTAATAAATAGATAGTTGAACACAGCATGCGGACGATTGATGTAGCCAAGACCATGTTCCGCTCTGATGGCTTCCTTGTGACATCACTAGTTACTTCTGTCCAATCAGAGCTAGGTTGTGCGTGTAAATGTTGATGTTTTGTTTGATTGATTGATTCATTCATTCATTCATTCATTACCCTGATTAGTTAATAGTCTTCTTGTTATTCAAGGAACATTCTTGCTGGTGTTAGTGAAAATGTTAACTACCACCGATTTTGTTCAGTTTTTACACGGGATGAAAACCTTATCCAGCTTTAACACAAATTGTAAAACTCAAAGCCTGGATGATCCCAGTGTATGGGGGCTTGTTGTGCTAGATTGATGTTTTTAGTGACACCGATGTCGAAAAAGTTACAACTCGTCACATAATGCTCCCACGTTTTTGATTTTGGTAATCAATCAATCAATCAATCAATGAGTCTTATATCGCGCATATTCCGTGGGTACAGTTCTAGGCGCTCTGCAGTGATGCCGTGTGAGATGAAATTTTATACGGCCAGTAGATTGCAGCCATTTCGGCGCATATTTACCTTTCACGGCCGATTATTCCAAGTCACACGGGTATAGGTAGACAATTATTAACTGTGCCTTAGCAATTTTGCCAGGAAAGACCCTTTTGTCAATCGTGGGATCTTTAACGTGCACACCCAATGTAGTGTACACGGGGGGAGGTTCGGACACCGAAGAGAGTCTGCACACAAAGTTGACTCTGTGAAATAAATTTCCGCCGAACCTGGGATCGAACTCACTCGCTGACAGCGGCCTGAACTGAATACAAATCCAGCGCGCTATCAACTGAGCTATACCCCCGCCCCTGGTACAGAGGAACCCCCGTGTTAAGACTCCCTACGTTTTAAAACCCTGTTTTCTTCTCTCTTGTTTTGTTCTTCATAAATTCTCTAAATGTACCTCTATTTGTGAAACCCTAATTTCTAAGACCTGTTTTTTTGCAGATTGTGATCGTGTAGGGGAGAAGGACGGTACATGTCATCATGTTGTATATCGCTAGTCGTGATTGGCGTAGGAGAGAAGGACAGTACATGTCATCATGTTGCATATCGCTAGTCGTGATTGGTGTAGGAGAGAAGGACGGTACATGTCATCATGTTGTATATCGCTAGTCGTGATTGGTGTAGGAGAGAAGGACAGTACATGTCATCATGTTGTATATCGCTAGTCGTGATTGGTGTAAGAGAGAAGGACGGTACATGTCATCATGTTGTATATCGCTAGTCGTGATTGGTGTAGGAGAGAAGGACGGTACATGTCATCATGTTGTATATCGCTAGTCGTGATTGGTGTAGGAGAGAAGGACGGTACATGTCATCATGTTGTATATTGCTAGTCGTGATTGGTGTAGGAGAGAAGGACGCTACATGTCATCATGTTGTATATTGCTAGTCGTGATTGGTGTAGGAGAGAAGGACGGTACATGTCATCATGTTGTATATCGCTAGTCGTGATTGGTGTAGGAGAGAAGGACGGTACATGTCATCATGTTGTATATTGCTAGTCGTGATTGGTGTAGGAGAGAAGGACAGTACATGTCATCATGTTGTATATCGCTAGTCGTGATTGGTGTAAGAGAGAAGGACGGTACATGTCATCATGTTGTATATTGCTAGTCGTGATTGGTGTAGGAGAGAAGGACAGTGCATGTCATCATGTTGTATATCGCTAGTCGTGATTGGTGTAAGAGAGAAGGACGGTACATGTCATCATGTTGTATATCGCTAGTCGTGATTAGTGTAAGAGAGAAGGACGGTACATGTCATCATGTTGTATACCGCTAGTCGTGATTGGTGTAGGAGAGAAGGACGGTACATGTCATCATGTTGTATATCGCTAGTCGTGATTGGTGTAAGAGAGAAGGACGGTACATGTCATCATGTTGTATATCGCTAGTCGTGATTGGTGTAAGAGAGAAGGACGGTACATGTCATCATGTTGTATATCGCTAGTCGTGATTGGTGTAGGAGAGAAGGACGCTACATGTCATCATGTTGTATATCGCTAGTCGTGATTGGTGTAAGGGAGAAGGACGGTACATGTCATCATGTTGTATATCGCTAGTCGTGATTGGAGTAAGAGAGAAGGACAGTACATGTCATCATGTTGTATATCGCTAGTCGTGATTGGCGTAGGAGAGAAGGACAGTACATGTCATCATGTTGCATATCGCTAGTCGTGATTGGTGTAGGAGAGAAGGACAGTACATGTCATCATGTTGTATATCGCTAGTCGTGATTGGTGTAGGAGAGAAGGACGCTACATGTCATCATGTTGTATATTGCTAGTCGTGATTGGTGTAGGAGAGAAGGACGGTACATGTCATCATGTTGTATATCGCTAGTCGTGATTGGTGTAAGAGAGAAGGACAGTACATGTCATAATGTTGTATATCGCTAGTCGTGATTGGTGTAGGAGAGAAGGACGGTACATGTCAGCATGTTGTATATTGCTAGTCGTGATTGGTGTAAGAGAGAAGGACGGTAGATGTCATCATGTTGTATATCGCTAGTCGTGATTGGTGTAGGAGAGAAGGACAGTACATGTCATCATGTTGTATATCGCTAGTCGTGATTGGTGTAAGAGAGAAGGCCGGTACATGTCATCATGTTGTATATCGCTAGTCGTGATTGGTGTAAGAGAGAAGGACGCTACATGTCATCATGTTGTATATTGCTAGTCGTGATTGGTGTAGGAGAGAAGGACGGTACATGTCATCATGTTGTATATCGCTAGTCGTGATTGGTGTAGGAGAGAAGGACGGTACATGTCATCATGTTGTATATCGCTAGTCGTGATTGATGTAGGAGAGAAGGACGCTACATGTCATCATGTTGTATATTGCTAGTCGTGATTGGTGTAAGAGAGAAGGACGGTACATGTCATCATGTTGTATATCGCTGGTCGTGATTGGTGTAGGGGAGAAGGACGGTACATGTCATCATGTTGTATATCGCTAGTCGTGATTGGTGTAAGAGAGAAGGACGGTAGATGTCATCATGTTGTATATCGCTAGTCGTGATTGGTGTAGGAGAGAAGGACAGTGCATGTCATCATGTTGTATATCGCTAGTCGTGATTGGTGTAAGAGAGAAGGACGGTACATGTCATCATGTTGTATATTGCTAGTCGTGATTGGTGTAAGGGAGAAGGACGGTACATGTCATGATGTTGTATATCGCTAGTCGTGATTGGTGTAAGAGAGAAGGCCGGTACATGTCATCATGTTGTATATTGCTAGTCGTGATTGGTGTAAGAGAGAAGGACGGTACATGTCATCATGTTGTATATTGCTAGTCGTGATTGGTGTAAGAGAGAAGGACGGTACATGTCATCATGTTGTATATTGCTAGTCGTGATTGGTGTAAGAGAGAAGGACGGTACATGTCATCATGTTGTATATTGCTAGTCGTGATTGGTGTAAGAGAGAAGGACGGTACATGTCATCATGTTGTATATTGCTAGTCGTGATTGGTGTAGGAGAGAAGGACAGTGCATGTCATCATGTTGTATATCGCTAGTCGTGATTGGTGTAAGAGAGAAGGACGGCACATGTCATCATGTTGTATATCGCTAGTCGTGATTGGTGTAGGAGAGAAGGACGGTACATGTCATCATGTTGTATATTGCTAGTCGTGATTGGTGTAAGAGAGAAGGACGGTACATGTCATCATGTTGTATATCGCTAGTCGTGATTGGTGTAAGAGAGAAGGACGGTACATGTCATCATGTTGTATTTTGCTAGTCGTGATTGGTGTAGGAGAGAAGGACGGTACATGTCATCATGTTGTATATTGCTAGTCGTGATTGGTGTAGGAGAGAAGGACGCTACATGTCATCATGTTGTATATCGCTAGTCGTGATTGGTGTAGGAGAGAAGGACGGTACATGTCATCATGTTGTATATCGCTAGTCGTGATTGGAGTAAGAGAGAAGGACAGTACATGTCATCATGTTGTATATCGCTAGTCGTGATTGGAGTAAGAGAGAAGGACAGTACATGTCATCATGTTGTATATCGCTAGTCGTGATTGGTGTAAGAGAGAAGGACAGTACATGTCATCATGTTGTATATCGCTAGTCGTGATTGGTGTAAGAGAGAAGGACAGTACATGGCATCATGTTGTATATCGCTAGTCGTGATTGGTGTAAGAGAGAAGGACAGTACATGTCATCATGTTGTATATCGCTAGTCATGATTGGTGTAGGAAAGAAGGACGGTACATGTCATCATGTTGTATATCGCTAGTCGTGATTGGTGTAAGAGAGAAGGACGGTACATGTCATCATGTTGTATATCGCTAGTCGTGATTGGTGTAAGAGAGAAGGCCGGTACATGTCATCATGTTGTATATCGCTAGTCGTGATTGGTGTAAGAGAGAAGGACGGTACATGTCATCATGTTGTATATTGCTAGTCGTGATTGGTGTAAGGGAGAAGGACGGTACATGTCATCATGTTGTATATCGCTAGTCGTGATTGGTGTAAGAGAGAAGGACGGTACATGTCATCATGTTGTATATTGCTAGTCGTGATTGGTGTAGGAGAGAAGGACGCTACATGTCATCATGTTGTATATCGCTAGTCGTTATTGGTGTAGGAGAGAAGGACAGTACATGTCATCATGGTGTATATCGCTAGTCGTGATTGGTGTAGGAGAGAAGGCCGGTACATGTCATCATGTTGTATATCGCTAGTCGTGATTGGTGTAAGAGAGAAGGACGGCACATGTCATCATGTTGTATATCGCTAGTCGTGATTGGTGTAGGAGAGAAGGACAGTACATGTCATCATGTTGTATATCGCTAGTCGTGATTGGTGTAAGAGAGAAGGACGGTACATGTCATCATGTTGTATATCGCTAGTCGTGATTGGTGTAGGAGAGAAGGACGGTACATGTCATCATGTTGTATATCACTTGTCGTGATTGGTGTAGGAGAGAAGGACGGTACATGTCATCATGTTGTATATCGCTAGTCGTGATTGGTGTAAGAGAGAAGGACGGTACATGTCATCATGTTGTATATTGCTAGTCGTGATTGGTGTAAGAGAGAAGGACGGTACATGTCATCATGTTGTATATTGCTAGTCGTGATTTTAGTCCTCGTCATGCCTCAAACTTTCGACCCGCTCAGCTGTTTGGTTAGATTTATTAGTTTTGTAGTTCATAACAAATCTCGAAAGACACAGAAGGAGATCGGACGTCTTTTATGCCGCTGATAATGATAAAGGCGCTTTGTTTTGTCAAGACAGATTTCCCTGCGTCTTTTTTGGATCGACTTCTTGGCCGGCATGCAAGAGTCGAGGTTAGAGACTTTAATTCCTCCGAAAGCGGCGTATGGCTGCCTAAATGGCGGGGTAAAAACGGTCATACACGTAAAATTCCACTCGTGCAAAAAACACGAGTATACGTGGGGGTTTCAGCCCACGAACGTAGAAGAAGAAGAAGAAGAGACTTTAGTCCAAGGTAAACTGTACCCACATTGCAGTTTGCCGCGGACAAAAGTATTCAAGCTCTTCTTCTTCTTCTGCGTTCGACGGTTGTGTCTAGGGTCGTAGTTCCGCTGCTGTCGTGAACTGGAACGTCGCTTTCAGGTCTATTCAAGCTCGAATCCTGCATACAGGCCTACAAATAAAAACCACAATTACAAAACAAATACCAAACAAAACCTAAAGACAAAGCAAAAACATACAGAGGGGAAATGCAACAACAAAATAAACGATGAAAAAAAAGCACCTTTACGAACCAGCTAAAAAGAACAAACAGAAGGAAAACTAACCACTGTCAAGAC
>NC_090253.1:11332916-11348189 GCF_037325665.1 Littorina saxatilis
GCCCTGATAAGGCCCTTCGTGGTCGGCTGGGCGTTAAGCAAACAAACAAACAAACAAACAAACAAAAAAGGCAAATATAGTAAGTCTTTAAACGCGAGCAGAGATATGCAACGTGGTTGCAATAGCGGACACGTTGATTTAAGTTGACAGAAAGTACACACACAAAAAGTGTATTCTATCATTACTCACCTTGTGATCCGCATCAAGGAAATACCCCCAATCATTTTCCAATTTCCACGATGTGTCAGAAAAAAAAACTGACTGCAAAAGTTAAGATGGTCCAAAATGAGGAAATGTTGTCGTATTGTCAGACCCCTGTTGGCTTACACCTGCTTAAAACCTTTATTGCTGCACCAAAAGAGAAAGATTGTTCATTTACACAGCAAAACATTGACGAGAACCTCGATCTAAGTGGAAGAGCGAGATGCGTACACAAGAGAACAATAATGATTTAAAAAAAATAAAAGGGTGAACACTAAGCATCGCGTTTTTCTTCTTCAGTTCTCGTGAGATGTCGGGAAGAAAGATGACAACAGGAATGAATCAGGAAAAAAAATAAAGACATTTCAGATGGCGGGAAGCAACACTTTGTTTATACACATTTTTTTTCTTTGGTACCGCGCTATCTCACGTGTACCTTCCACCCCAGAAACGTTAGCAGAAGTAAAAAAAAATGTTGACCAAAATATGACAGATGCTTTGCACAAACAGTAGTGTATCCCGACATTTAGCATAAAGCTTCATCGTATGATCGTGAAACTTTACAGTTGATTGGAGGTCGATGATAAGTGATCAAGGCTGTAACAGATTATCGTGTTGTTGGGTGGGTTTTTTTTACTTTTTCAACACACGCAAAACCGTGAAACTGAAACGTACGCCACCTTTTGTGACTTGCTTCTTCCTACAAAATGTGAGACCGCAATTTTTTAAGCGAAACAAAATGTTCAAATGACTTCCATTATTCAAAAGTTATGGTAAGCGTAATAGCCTCACAATATTTTGCACTTAGCTTCTCTGTTTGATGAAATGAACTTCATAACTCTCATGGTTCAGAAGTTGTGTAGAAAACGAATTGGAAGCAATGAACAAAATTATGAGCTAACACTTACCCAATTCTCTGTCATGGGGACCAAAAACAGAGGTGATTTTTTGTTCTTTTCTAAATGTGAAAGGTGATATGTTTCAGCTTGGGTATGTCGAACTGGGCGTAAGTAAATTTGAGATTGATCATGGAATGATGTTGTAAAGGCAGTGAGTGTTTGCATGAAACCGTTGCCACAATTCTGTGTGGTCTTGCTGTCATTTTAGGTTCCTGCAATTTCTGAATGTGTTGGTCACACCTCTCACTGTTTTTACAGTGCACACTGTCTTGTTCCCCTGCATGTTCCAGACTTCTTGTCAATGTCGTTTTCTTTACTGTGCTTTGTGTTGCATGATTCATCAAAATGCAAGTGAAGGTAACTCCCTTTATGTGTAAGCCATTTTGTACATCTCCACACATCTACCCGAGTTAGGGGTACGATCCTATAAACACATTCTACACATCTACTGACTGGTGCTTTTCTGTCTTGTTTTGTTTTGTTACTGTCATTATTTTGTTTCTTGTTGTGTTTTGTTACTGTCATTATTCTGTTTCTTGTTGTGTTTTGTTACTGTCATTATTCTGTTGTGTTTGTTGTGTGTGGATTGTGGGGGTTTTTTTCAGAGAAGAATTTGTGCTTCAAACAATTCGTTATGCATGCCAATCTGCTACAGTTGATTCAGCCCGAAATTGTCACTCTGCAAATCTGCAAGCGTGAGATCCTTGTCTTTCACAAGAGAGAATTAATTGCTTTCCTGGAAATGTGGTGTTTTTGTCATGTTTCATTTTGTATTACATTTATTTTCTTATCCTTGATTTTTGTTTTTGTTTATTTTTAAGAATGTATCACACATTCACCGAAATTTGTTCTCACTTGTCGAAAATTAACAGAACGTGCACTACTCGCTTGTCTTGCGTCGTTTCTTTGGGTGTCAATACTTTTACTGGATGTTAAACGTGTTTCTTTCAAAGGAATTCATCTATGCTCCTTGTTTGCATGTGTTTGGAGGGGCATACATTGAATGAAATCAAGCCTTGTTGTTTCAAAACTAAAGTTGTTTGCTTGTTTATTTCTTTTGTTTGTTTGTTTTTATTTGTGTAAATGACGGGCGCTGTGGCGGGGTGGTAAGACGTCGGCCTCTTAATCGGAAGGTCGAGGGTTCGAATCCCGGTCGCGGCCGCCTGGTGGGTTAAGTGTGGAGATTGTTCCGATCTCCCAGGTCAACTTATGTGCAGACCTGCCAGTGGCTTATCCCCCTTCGTGTGTACACGCAAGCACAAGACCAAGTGCGCACGGAAAAGATCCTGTAATCCATATCAGAGTTCGGTGGGTTAGAGAAACACGAAAATAACCAGCATGCTTCCTCCGAAAGCGGCGTATGGCTGCCTTAATGGCGGGGTAAAAACGGTCATACACGTAAAATTCCACTCGTGCAAAAAACACGAGTGTACGTGGGAGTTTCAGCCCACGAACGCAGAAGAAGAAGAATTTGTGTAAATGATTGTTATTTGTTTCTGTTTTTGTGTGTGTAAATGATTGTTATTTGTTTCTGTTTTTGTGTGTGTAAATGATTGTTATTTGTTTCTGTTTTTGTGTGTGTAAATGATTGTTATTTGTTTCTGTTTTTGTGTGTGTAAATGATTGTTATTTGTTTCTGTTTTTGTGTGTGTAAATGATTGTTATTTGTTTCTGTTTTTGTGTGTGTAAATGATTGTTATTTGTTTCTGTTTTTGTGTGTGTAAATGATTGTTATTTGTTTCTGTTTTTGTGTGTATGGTTTGTTTGCGTTTTGATTGTTCGTTTTCCTGTTTGTTTTTGCTGGGTTTGTGTTTATTTGTTTGTGTTTGTTTGTTTGTGTGTTTGTTTATGTGTTTGTTTGTTTGTTTGTTTGTTTGCTTGTTTGCGTAGCTTGTGTGTGTGTGTGTGTGTGTGTGTGTGTGTATGTATGTGTGTGTGAGTGTGTGTGTGTGTCTGTGTGTGTCTGTGTGTGTCTGTGTGTGTATGTGTGAAAATAAAACAAAATTAAACTCCATCTAGCTAGCAGAGCACAAAAACCAAGTCTGGAAAGAAATATCCGCCGTCTTATATCGTTTTCTCTGCGTCTTTCTGTCCAAATTAGTCCTGTTCTCTGCATTTTTCGTCACAGAACATTGCCTTGCGATCGTAGTCTTACCCCCTGCGTGCAGACACACATTTGTCAGCAACACTTTTTGTTTGGTAATGAGGAAGGCGCAACATTGTTTAATGGCCAACGCCTTCGTAAAGCGTCCGAGTGTGGACACGCTACATTGTTTAATGGCCAACGCCTTCGTAAAGCGTCCGAGTGTGGACACGCTACATTGTTTAATGGCCAACGCCTTCGTAAAGCGTCCGAGTGTGGACACGCTACATTGTTTAATGGCCAACGCCTTCGTAAAGCGTCCAAGTGTGCGAGGCTCGAGATATGGACACATAAAGGGACGCACCTTTCTGTGCTGACGGAAGCTTCCAATAGCGTGCGTGTCTTTCGCTTCACTATTCGGTGTTCACAGCTCAAGTGTGTGTTTGTTGTTGTTGTTGTTTTTCTTTGGTTTTTTTTTCTTTTGTAAGATACCCAAAGTTATGTGTTGTCGGTTTTTATATTTAGTCAAGTTTTGACTAAATATTTTAACATCGAGGGGGAATCGAAACGAGGGTCGTGGTGTATGTGCGTGTGTGCGTGTGTGTGTGTGTGTTTGTCTGTGTGTGTGTGTAGAGCGATTCAGACTAAACTACTGGACCGATCTTTATGAAATTTGACATGAGAGTTCCTGGGTATGAAATCCCCGAACGTTTTTTTCATTTTTTTGATAAATGTCTTTGATGACGTCATATCCGGCTTTTCGTGAAAGTTGAGGCGGCACTGTCACGCCCTCATTTTTCAACCAAATTGGTTGAAATTTTGGTCAAATAATCTTCGACGAAGCCCGGACTTCGGTATTGCATTTCAGCTTGGTGGCTTAAAAATTAATTAATGACTTTGGTCATTAAAAATCTGAAAATTGTAAAAAAAAATAAAAATTTATAAAACGATCCAAATTTACGTTCATCTTATTCTCCATCATTTTCTGATTCAAAAAACATATAAATATGTTATATTTGGATTAAAAACAAGCTCTGAAAATTAAATATATAAAAATTATTATCAAAATTAAATTGTCGAAATCAATTTAAAAACATCTTATTCCTTGTCGGTTCCTGATTCCAAAAACATATAGATATGATATGTTTGGATTAAAAACACGCTCAGAAAGTTAAAACAAAGAGAGGTACAGAAAAGCGTGCTATCCTTCTTAGCGCAACTACTACCCCGCTCTTCTTGTCAATTTCACTGCCTTTGCCATGAGCGGTGGACTGACGATGCTACGAGTATACGGTCTTGCTGAAAAATGGCATTGCGTTCAGTTTCATTCTGTGAGTTCGACAGCTACTTGACTAAATATTGTATTTTCGCCTTACGCGACTTGTTAGTTCTGTTTTTGATTGTTGGTTGTTGTTTATGTTTCTTTTTGTTTTGCTGCTGTTTGTGACTGCTTGCTGTGCCTTATAAGAACGACAATTGCATGTATCTGTAATGTTTCTTTTCAAATTTAGTCTTGTCAAGAACTATGTTTGGCTTTGTATTGCAAGTGATTGTTTAATACTGCTACATTCTTTGGATGTTTGAACGATGACACGTGTGTGCGTTTAGTACATGTGTGCGTTTAGTACATGTACAGGATTGACAAGTGGAATTCATGGTATATACTTGAGTAGGGGATGTGAATGATTTGAATATAATTTTTCCTTGTAAATAGTTTGTTTCTACTCGTTTCACTCACCGTTTGCCTTGCTTCATCAAAGTTACAGTTTGTGATGTCATGCTCGCAGGATGAAAAATTGTGCCAGGATATGCATTAGCTTATCAAAATCTTAAATAAATGGAGAGGAAGAAACATATGTTGGGAAGAGAGAGAGAAAGTGAGAGAGAGAGAGAGAGAAATAGAGAGAGAGAGATAGGTGCTTGCATAATGCGCTCGTGTGCACAAGTGTGTGTGTGTGTGTGTGTGTGTCTGTGTGTGTCTGTGTGTGTGTCTGTGTCTGTGTGTGTGTGTGTGTGTCTGGTGTGTTTCTGTGTGTGTGTCTCTGTGTGCGTCTGTGTGTTTGTGCATCTGTGTGTGTCTGTGTGTGTGCGTCTGTCTGTGTGTGTGTGTGTGTGTGCGTGTGTGTGTGTGTGTGTGCGTGTGTGTGTTTGTGTGTGTGTGTGTGTGTGTGTGTGTGCTTTGCGAGTATGTGAGTTCAGATACTGTTTCAATTTAGTGCATTCTCGTTATGTTATATGTCACATAAATGGGTTTCTGGTCGTTCCAATCGTACTTATAATATCGTTAAAAAAAATGAAACTTCTGTGTCCCCCACTCTTTTCCTCCCTGTCTGGCTGTCTCTCTCTCTCACACTCTCTGTGTGCGTCTCTCTCTCTCTCTATCTCTCTCTGTCTTTGTCGCTTTCTCTCTCTCTCTCTCTCTCTCTCTCTCTCTCTCTCTCTCTCTCTCTCTCTCTCTCTCTCTCTCTCTCTCTCTCTCTCTCTCTCTCTCTCTCTCTCTCTCTCTCCCCCTCCCTCTTCTGACATGGTTTTTGTTATCATTGGTTTTTGAATTTTTGTTCAGACAACCGTACGAGCTTTTGTTTTTGTATTGCATTTCAGTGAGTTGTAAAACCAAGAGTGCATGTACCTTGATTTCGTTTTTATCCTCACAGCTAGTTTTGCATTTTAGACAAAATATATATATATATCGTATTTTACCCCGCAATTTTTGTATTTCAATATTTGTTTCATATTTTTTATGAGAGGTTGACTTTTATTCAAGTTGTTGACAAGTTTTCTGAGCACTTCAGAACTGAACAAAATGGCTGTTTGAGTGTTAGTGAACGAAAGCTCTTTACAAACTGTTACGAAGTGGTTATAATAATGAATCAATCAATATCAATATGAGGCTTCTATCGCGCGTATTCCGTGGGTACAGTTCGAAGCGCAGGGATTTTTTTTTTATGCAATTTATATTGCGCACATATTTAAGGCGCAGGGATTTATTTATGCCGTGTGAGATGGAATTTGTTTTACACAATACATCACGCATTCACATCGGCCAGCAGATCGCAGCCATTTCGGCGCATATCCTACTTTTCACGGCCTATTATTCCAAGTCACGCGGGTATTTTGGTGGACATTTTTATCTATGCCTATACAATTTTGCCAGGAAAGACCCTTTTGTCAATCGTGGCATCTTTAACGTGCACACCCTAATGTAGTGTACACGAAGGGACCTCGGATTTTCGTCTCATCCGAAAGACTAGCACTTGAACCCACCACCTAGGTTAGGAAAGGGGGGAGAAAATTGCTAACGCCCTGACCCAGGGTCGAACTCGCAACCTCTCGCTTCCGAGCGCAAGTGCGTTACCACTCGGCCACCCAGTCCACAATAATGCTCAATTGTAATGTCCAGACTATGTTAATACACGTATTGATGCGTCAAACATTATTTTGACAAGTTGTGTTTTCTCAGTAAAGCATTTTACGCATCATTGTCTATTTTGCAAGGCTTCCAAGGTATAATTGTGAAAACCAAGTGTGAATATAAACGCAATGATTTATGTATCCGCTTGACTGCCATAATGCGTATCAATCAGGTTTGTACCTTGCTATCATCCAAACAACAATACTCTGAAGAAAGGGTTGAAGAAGCCTGCATGCAATTGAGATTAAAAAAAATTTTAAAAAATTTTAAAAAATTAAATTAATTTTTTTTTATAAAATACTCTGACTCATTCAAACTGTTCGTGACAAACCTTGATTCCTTTCCGTGTGAATCCTCATGGTAGCCATCACAGATCTGTCCCTGCTTTCACACGGAGTGAGATCATTCTCCACTTGGACACATACCAACAGTCAACTGCCTAGCCAGGTAGATTTTTACCTGAACTAATTGTGCAAGTTGACATTGGTATAACTGGTAGGTCCGTTGGCAGAGCTCTGGACTTGCGATTCTAGTCTGAACACAGTCTGAACACAGTCTGAACACAGTCTGAACACAGTCTGAACACAGTCTGAACACAGTCTGAACACAGTCTGAACACAGTCTGAACACAGCTGCTGATCTGATGACTGACAAACAGCAGGACGGGGTCTTTAAATTCTCATTCTTGATGGGTTTATTTCCGTTGCAGGTACGTGTTCGTGATTGTCAGTTATCTGATTGGCGTCTTCGTCTTTGCTACAATCGTTGGTAAGTAAAACGACAAACAAGATTGTTTTTCTGTTTTTAACGATGCGCAAATAGTAACTACAGGATTGAGTTATGTATGTGTTACTTATATGTGACCGCATTGTTGATAACGCAAATAGTAACTACAGGATTGAGTTATATATGTGTTACTTATATGTGACCGCATTGTTAATAACGCAAATAGTAACTACAGGATTGAGTTATATATGTGTTACTTATATGTGACCGCATTGTTAATAACGCAAATAGTAACTACAGGATTGAGTTATATATGTGTTACTTATATGTGACCGCATTGTTAATAACGCAAATAGTAACTACAGGATTGAGTTATATATGTGTTACTTATATGTGACCGCATTGTTAATAACGCAAATAGTAACTACAGGATTGAGTTATATATGTGTTACTTATATGTGACCGCATTGTTAATAACGCAAATAGTAACTACAGGATTGAGTTATGTATGTGTTACTTATATGTGACCGCATTGTTAATAACGCAAATAGTAACTACAGGATTGAGTTATGTATGTGTTACTTATATGTGACCGCATTGTTAATAACGCAAATAGTAACTACAGGATTGAGTTATATATGTGTTACTTATATGTTACCGCATTGTTAATAACGCAAATAGTAACTACAGGATTGAGTTATGTATGTGTTACTTATATGTGACCGCATTGTTAATAACGCAAATAGTAACTACAGGATTGAGTTATGTATGTGTTACTTATATGTGACCGCATTGTTAATAACGCAAATAGTAACTACAGGATTGAGTTATGTATGTGTTACTTATATGTGACCGCATTGTTAATAACGCAAATAGTAACTACAGGATTGAGTTATGTATGTGTTACTTATATGTGACCGCATTGTTAATAACGCAAATAGTAACTACAGGATTGAGTTATGTATGTGTTACTTATATGTTACCGCATTGTTAATAACGCAAATAGTAACTACAGGATTGAGTTATGTATGTGTTACTTATATGTTACCGCATTGTTAATAACGCAAATAGTAACTACAGGATTGAGTTATATATGTGTTACTTATATGTTACCGCATTGTTAATAACGCAAATAGTAACTACAGGATTGAGTTATATATGTGTTACTTATATGTTACCGCATTGTTAATAACGCAAATAGTAACTACAGGATTGAGTTATGTATGTGTTACTTATATGTGACCGCATTGTTAATAACGCAAATAGTAACTACAGGATTGAGTTATATATGTGTTACTTATATGTTACCGCATTGTTAATAACGCAAATAGTAACTACAGGATTGAGTTATGTATGTGTTACTTATATGTGACCGCATTGTTAATAACGCAAATAGTAACTACAGGATTGAGTTATGTATGTGTTACTTATATGTGACCGCATTGTTAATAACGCAAATAGTAACTACAGGATTGAGTTATGTATGTGTTACTTATATGACTGTGACCGCATTGTTAATAACGCAAATAGTAACTACAGGATTGAGTTATGTATGTGTTACTTATATGTGACCGCATTGTTAATAACGCAAATAGTAACTACAGGATTGAGTTATGTATGTGTTACTTATATGTGACCGCATTGTTAATAACGCAAATAGTAACTACAGGATTGAGTTATGTATGTGTTACTTATATGTGACCGCATTGTTAATAACGCAAATAGTAACTACAGGATTGAGTTATGTATGTGTTACTTATATGTGACCGCATTGTTAATAACGCAAATAGTAACTACAGGATTGAGTTATGTATGTGTTACTTATATGTGACCGCATTGTTAATAACGCAAATAGTAACTACAGGATTGAGTTATGTATGTGTTACTTATATGTGACCGCATTGTTAATAACGCAAATAGTAACTACAGGATTGAGTTATATATGTGTTACTTATATGTTACCGCATTGTTAATAACGCAAATAGTAACTACAGGATTGAGTTATGTATGTGTTACTTATATGTGACCGCATTGTTAATAACGCAAATAGTAACTACAGGATTGAGTTATGTATGTGTTACTTATATGTGACCGCATTGTTGATAACGGAAACCGGGAAGGATTAAATAATACTTTGAGTGCGCATGACCGCTCTACTTTTTTGTTCCTGCCAACCTGTCTTGACCACTGTGTGTGTGTGCGTGTTGGGGGGGGTGGCAATCACGGCGTTAATCCAAGGTGACCCTGTTTGTTTGTTTGTTTGTTTGTTTGTTTGTTTGTGTGTATATTGTTCAAACTATTTAACGCAGAAAGAAAGAGCATGGTTATACGGCGGGGGGGGGGGGGGGGGGGGGAAGAAAAATAACTAAGCGTGCGACCAACCAACACCACCAACCAGCAAAACGGAAACAAACCAATCAAAAAGTCACAGCGAGCAAACAAGAAAGTAAGCTAGTCGAAAAAGATAAGTCTGTTGGTCGTAGTGAGTGTAGGTACCTTCCAGACACGTACAGCATGTTTTTGGTAGTGCCTTTACTTCCTGGTAGAAAGCTCATGTCTGATTGGTCCATGTCGGAATATTTGCATATTTAGGGGTTCCCATCGGCGCTGCCATAATTATGCTACTGCTGTTGTCAGTCGTTTAGATACACTGTCCTTCTTGTGTCTAGGAATCTCTGCATTACCTCAGGTTAGACAACAGTTCTACATGCGATGAGAGCATTTCTTAGCTTCAACGAAAACCAAAAATCCCCAGCCTGGCTGCGTCTTGTGTAGAGTGGAGTGTCTCTACTGTCCCACTCGGCGAAGGCAACTCGGGGTTCGACCATCTCGTGTATATTATATTTTTTATATTATATGAAGTCTTATATCGCGCGCGTATCTCCTGACTCGGACTCAAGGCGCAGGGATCTATGTATGCCGTTTATCTCGTCTACGCGCTCTGACGAAGCATTCAACCCCCAAATAGCACTTTTTCGCCTTTTTTCTATTACCCTTCTGTCCCCTTTAACTACCGCTCTGAGCCCAATGCGAGCTGTTTTAGCAATACTTAGCCAAGCGCTGCCTTCAAAACCAACCGAGCAGCTCATTCCGGCGCTCGATCGGGCCAAGTTTTAGTGTTGAAAGCAAATTATTCGGAATAACCAACCGTGCTCTCTTTATGTAAGTAAATATAAATGTAGTCATAAATTAAGCTTTCTTTCTTTCTTTATTTGGTGTTTAACGTCGTTTTCAACCACGAAGGTTATATCGCGACGGAGTAATAAATGAAGCTGACAAATACCTTCAATGCAAATTAAAAAACACGAATTCCCGAGTTAAAGAACACAATCTGCCACGAATCGTCAGACTGCAGGGTTATTCCCTGTGCTACCCGTAGCAAAGCTGATGTGCCAAAACAACGATAACGATGTCGGCGATTTGAAAAAAAAGTGTCGTCGATTTGCGACTGCCGACGCCAAACATTATTCCAGAAATATACGATTTTCGTAAATATCTCTTGTCGGGTTGTTATGGGTTGTAAAAGGCTGAATATTCTTGCATCAATTGAAAAAAAACTTTAGCCATGTGGCATTATAGGCCAGTCACTAGCGAGGGGTGTGTCTGAAAAACATTGTCAAGGAGCACGTGCAGAAAGCTTGCCTCACTAAAAGCAAGGGCATTCACTCTTTTACAACCCTTTCAAACCTAACAGAGTTATTTCCGGAATTGGTCTATTGTATGTGAACGCTAGACCTTTTTGTGGTGTGCAGGTCAGGTTGGCAACGTCATCAACAACAAGAATGCAAGCCGCCAGGAGTTTGAACGATTGCTGGTAAGTACACCGCTCGTTGGTTTGGTTGTTTCCTTGGTGTGTGTGTGTGTGTGTGTGTGTGTGTGTGTGGGTGGGTGTGTGTGTGTGTGTGTGTGTGTGTGTGTGCGTGCGTGCGTGCGTGTGTGTGTGTGTGTGTGTGTGTCTGTGTGTGTGTGTGTGTGTGTGTGTGTGTGTGTGTGTGTGTCTTTGTGCGGGTTGGTGGGTTATTTGTTTCTTTTTTATTTTTTATTCATTGTTTGTTTTGTTTGGTTTGTTGCGACACACCTCTGTGACATATGTTTCGTTTTCTGAATGTGTATGAGATTACAATCACATTTGGGCTTGTCTACTTCTATTGGGGGTGGGTCCTGACGAAGGGGAGTCGTATCAAGCATTTGCTAATCTTGTTTGTTTTTTTCTTGGCGTTTGGACAACTCCTGTGTTGTACAGTATTTTGTGGGTTGTTATTTTTATATTTTTCATTCTTGTCTCTCCCTCCCCCCCCTCTCCTTCGCCCCACCCACACCACACCCTGCCACCCCGTCTACCCCTCTTTCTGTTTTGCCCCTTGGCGACCCCAGAACTTCTTCCTTTTCAATAAAGAAGGCGAGGTCTGCAGGTCCGCGGTTGATGCAACGTGACAGGCCATTTCTCAATTTCATTAAGTTCCATTTTTAGGCTGGACGGGCCAAGGCGAAGGGGACGGGAGAACGAAGTGATGGAGGGGTGACAAAAAGGGGGAGGAAGGGGGAAGGGGTGGGAGGGGAGTAAAAGAAAAATGGAGGATGCGTATGTAAGGAGGGTTGAGAGTGTGTTTTTGTTTGTGTGTATTGGCTCTCAACAATGTTATTGGTGAAAAATCCTGTGCACATTTGGTTCGTCGATCTGCTTTGTAGGTTCCGATGTTTGTTGTTGATTTTTGTCTGTCTCTCTACCTCTCTGTCTGTCTGTCTCTCTGCTCTCTCTCTCTCTCTCTCTCTCTCTCTCTCTCTCTCTCTCTCTCTCTCTCTCTCTCTCTCTCTCTCTCTTTCTCTCTCTTTTTTTCTCTCTCTCTCTCTTTCTCTCTCTTTTTTTCTCTCTCTCTCTCTTTCTCTCTATCTCTCTCTTTCTCTCTATCTCTCTCTCTCTCCCTCCCACTCTCTCCCTCTCTCTCTCTCTCTCTCTCTAGGTAAATCTAAACAGAACTCAAATCGGTCTGCCACAACCATCTCCCCTGAAGATTTTAATAACCATTTTTTGTCCCTTGCCAATAGGCTAAATGAATCTGCAAAATGCGACAGTCCTGATTCTGACCTTGAAGTCTCTCTCACAAAATTACATGATTTTTGCAATGACAAATGTAAACCGGACGATTTTTTACTATTCCAGACATAGCAGTGCATGAGGTAGGTAAGGCGCTAGAAGGCCTTGAGAATAAAAAGTCCATGGGTCCTGACAAGATTCCTCCTTACTTGGCCAAATTAGCTCTACCATATATTGTGGAGCCACTCACCTATGCGTATAATCTCTGCATAAAGCAAAATACTGTACCTAGTTTACTAAAAAGAGCAAAAGTAATTCCACTCCATAAAGGCGGAAATTTATCCGACCCAAATAATTTTAGACCCATTTCATTATTACCCATTTTATCCAAACCATTGGAAAAACATATTCACAAACATTTGCTCGCGTACATAGAAAGCAGAAACCTTTTCCATCAATTTCAATCTGGTTTTCGAACAAATCACTCTTGTCACAGCGCCCTTACCACGCTATGCGACACCTGGTTGTCTGCAACAAACCGATCTGAAATCAGTGGTGCTGTGTTTCTCGACTTTAAAAAAGCGTTTGATCTTGTTGATCATTCAATTTTACTGAAGAAATTACAGTTGTATCTCAGAAACAGTTCAGTGTGTAACTTTTTTGCTTCCTATTTACAGGACAGATCTCAATATACTGCCCTAAACTGTAAAATATCTACTGAGGAGACTGTGAAATGCGGGGTGCCTCAAGGGTCAGTGCTTGGGCCGATCTTGTTCTGTCTGTATATCAATGATCTGCCACTGCACATTTCTGACAGTAATGTAAGAAGTGATTTTTTTGCTGACGATTCTTCTCTTCACTCAAGTGGAAAGTCTGTTACAGTAATAGAGTCCTCCCTTCAAACAGCTTTAAACGATGTAAATAACTGGTGTAGTGCTAATGCTATGCTTGTCCATCCAATAAAAACTAAAAGTATGGTAATTGCAACCAGACAAAAACATCAGATTTCTCCACTCAAACTAAATCTTACTATTGGTACGCAATCAATTGAACAAGTTCAACAGCATCGCGTTTTAGGGGTAATTCTTGATTGTGAATTCAAGTGGCAGGCACAAATACAGCATATTTGCAAGAAAGTAGCCAAGAACGTTTTCCTCCTATCCAAGTTAAAGCTATATACCGACAGAAGGACTCTGGAAATGTTCCACCATGCTCATGTAATGCCTCACATTAATTATGTTTCGACGCTCTGGGATGGCAGCAGTGATGTCCACTTGAAAAAGTTAGACTCTCTCTATCGTCGCTCGGCCAAACTCATCGTAAAGGATAATGCCTCAACAGATATGAAATTAAAAATGCTTAACTTTCTTCCACTGGAAAAGCATCTCAAGTTAAACAAAGCCATTTTCATGCATAAATTGTATCACGGTAAAGTGCCGATTTACATTACATCATTATTTAATAAAGCTACCCACAGATATGGGTCGGTCAACTTGATCCCACCAATTCCACGAATTGACCTGTATAAGACCAGTCTTGCTTTTTCGGGTACTTCAGTTTGGAATTCACTTCCATCATCCTTTAAGCACCTAAAGTCATTAAAAAGTTTTAAAAAATGTGTAAAAAACCACTTAATGTCTGAGTAGTTTAACGCCTTTTGACTTACCAAACTTAGTATTACGTCAAAAATATGCTGTGCATTGTATATTCTGAACATATTTTTGTTACTCTATTGCTACATGTTCGATTGCCACCAGCTTGTATATATAATTACCTGCATAGTATGCATTTGATTTTATGAATAACCACATATGTATGATCTTCATGCCTCATCTTTATCATCATCATCATCATCATCATTATCATCATCATTATCGTCATCATCATCATCATCGTCATCTTTATTATCACGTTTTCCGACCTCCTATTGTTGGTTAACTTTTTAACTTTTTAATTTTTAATTTTTTTTTAATTTTTTTTATTTTTTATTTTTATTTTTTTTATTTTTTTTTATTATATAATTGTGTGTCTATGCGTCCCAAGGACAGATTGTAAGAAAAGGCGTAGCCTTAAATCTAAATCCTTGTAAAATAAAGTTCAATTCAATTCTCTCTCTCTCTCTCTCTCTCTCTTCTCCTGCCTCTCCCGTTTCTTCCTCGCACGGGTTAAGGATAGTGATGACAGAGTGAGACTATGAACACAAGCAAGCTAGTTTAGTGTGCCGTGTCTACCAACACAGACGCTCGAATAATTGTGCGCTCTCTCAGTTTGACTGGGCCAAGTTAGATGCCCGGCTATTCCCCTGCCTCTGTCCCCCCGCAGTGCTACCTTATTTGGGTCATAACGCACGAAGAAGCCATACGAGCGAATATTAAAGGCAAAGTCCTTTACGTGGAAGCAGTTCGGCTCACAATCTCACATGTGTCCAGGGTCGTACGTGTGATGGGACCATCCCTCCACTTGGGCACATACCGAAATGTAACATCCTGGCTGCTTCCTTTGATGTTTGTTTGTTTGTTTGTTTGTTTGTTTGTTTAACGCCCAGCCGACCACGAAGGGCCATATCAGGGCGGTGCTGCTTTGACATATAACGTGCGCCACACACAAGACAGAAGTCGCAGCACAAGTACAGGCTTCATGTCTCATCCAGTCACATTATTCTGACACCGGACCAACCAGTCCTAGCACTAACCCCATAATGCCAGACGCGGCCAGGCGGAGCAGCCACTAGATTGCCAATTTAAAAGTCTTAGGTATGACCCGGGCCGGGGTTCGAACCCACGACCTCCCGATCACGGGGCGGAAGCCTTACCACTAGGCCAACCGTGCCGGTTTCCTTTGATGAATTAATTAGATTAAAACTAGTGAAGTAAGGGAAATAAAATCCAGCTCTGCACACATAGCAGCTAGGACGTCG
>NC_090253.1:11348389-11395889 GCF_037325665.1 Littorina saxatilis
CTCTCTCCCTTCCTCTCTCTCACTCTCCCTCTCTCTCTCTCTCGCAATAAATCAAGCAATAAATCAAGCAATTGATCAATCAATGAAAGTTCAGTCAATCAAGCAACAAACCAACCATGTATCAATGTTTCCATCAACCAGTATACCTTGTTTTTTAATCATCAACCAGTATACCTTTGTTTTTAATTATCAACCAGTATACCTTTGTTTTTAATTATCAACCAGTATACCTTTGTTTTTAACTATCAACCAGTATACTTTGTTTTTAATTATCAACCAGTATACCTATACCTTTGTTTTTGATTATCAACCAGTATACCTTTGCTTTTAATTATCAAACAGTATACCTTTGTTTTTAATTATCAACCAGTATACCTTTGTTTTTAATTATCAACCAGTATACCTTTGTTTTTAATTATCAAACAGCGAAAGCGGCACGGTGCTGAAACAGATGGGGGCAGGTGATTTCTTCGGTGAGATTGGAATCCTCAACCTTGATGGGGGGATCAACAGGTATGTCGACATGGAAATCAGTATAAACCACTACTCAGTCTCGCACTTTAATTGCCATGTTTTTTTACTTTGACATATGCACCATTCCTCAGTCTTGCACTTTAATTGCCATGTTTTTTACTTTGACATATGCACCATACCTCAGTCTTGCACTTTAATTGCCATGTTTTTTACTTTGACATATGCACCATACCTCAGTCTTGCACTTTAATTGCCATGTTTTTTACTTTGACATATGCACCATACCTCAGTCTTGCACTTTAATTGCCATGTTTTTTACTTTGACATATGCACCATTCCTCAGTCTTGCACTTTAATTGCCATGTTTTTTACTTTGACATATGCACCATTCCTCAGTCTTGCACTTTAATTGCCATGTTTTTTACTTTGACATATGCACCATACCTCAGTCTTGCACTTTAATTGCCATGTTTTTTACTTTGACATATGCACCATTCCTCGGTCTTGCACTTTAATTGCCATGTTTTTTTACCTTGACATATAAACCACTACTCAGTCTTGCACTTTAATTACCTTGACATATGCACCATACATCAGTCTTGCACTTTGATTGCCATGTTTTTTACTTTGACATATGCACCATTCCTCAGTCTTGCACTTTAATTGCCATGTTTTTTTTCTTTGACATATGCACCATTCCTCAGTCTTGCACTTTAATTGCCATGTTTTTTACTTTGACATATAAACCAATACACAGTCTTGCACTTTAATTGCCATGTTTTTTACTTTGACATATGCACCATTCCCCAGTCTTGCACTGTAATTGCTATGTTTTTTTACTTTGACATATAAACCAATACTCAGTCTCGCACTTTGATTGCCATGTTTGTTACATTGACATATACACCAATACTCAGTCTCGCACTTTTATTAGTGCAATGTTTTTTACATTGACATATACACCAATACTCAGTCTCGCACTTTTATTGCCATGTTTTTTACATTGACATATACACCAATACTCAGTCTGGCACTTTTATTGCAATGTTTTTTACATTGACATATACACCAATACTCAGTCTCGCACTTTTATTGCAATGTTTTTTACATTGACATATACACCAATACTCAGTCTCGCACTTTTATTGCCATGTTTTTTACATTGACATATACACCAATACTCAGTCTCGCACTTTTATTGCAATGTTTTTTACATTGACATATACACCAATACTCAGTCTCGCACTTTAATTGCCATGTTTTTTACCTTGACATATAAATCATTACTCAGTCGTGCACTTTGATTGCCATGTTTTTTACCTTGACATATAAACCAATACTTAGTTTTGCATTTTAATTGCCATGTTTTTTTACCTCTGTGTGGTGTCAGATTATTGTGTGTGTGTGTGTGTGTGTGTGTGTGTGTGTGTGTGTGTGTGTGTGTGTGTGTGTGTGCGTGCGTGCGTGTGTGTGTGTGTGTGTGTGTGTGTGTGTGTGTGTGTGTGTGTGTGTGTGTGTGTGCTTGTTTGAGATCGTGTGGTTTTCTTTATGTTCGCTGTTGTTTCTGTTCCTTTAAGGGCCAGTTAAGAACCAAGCGGTAAAGTGTCAGGATTTGCACACTACTAACATGACAATGATAATGTTTCAGACGAACAGCGGATGTCCGCTCCGTGGGATACTCAGAGCTGTTCGTCTTGTCCCGGGACGACGTTCTGGGGGCCTTGAAAGATCACCCGGATGCAGAGGTAAGAGTTATCGTTACTGACCGTGAATAATTGTAGGTCTAGGTCGACTTGTGCTGTGAAAGGAAGCCACATGCTGCGCTATCATATACGGCAAACAACATTGATAAAAATGACAAGACAATTTTAATTTTATTTGAAAATTAAGCTGGGTGTATTGATAAAATGAATGTGTGTGGTTAAAAAATTTAGAAACAGTATAGACTTTTGGATCAGACTCAGTGCGTGCATGCAAAGTCACACAGACGCATACACACGCATACACTTACGCACGTGCACACACAGACACATACAGACACACACAGACACAGACACACACACACACACACACACACACACACACACACACACACACACACACACTCACTCACGCTCATACATAGTTATCCACAACTAGATCCACAGGTAGTGATTGCTTGTAGTCTAGATTTGTTGCGTTTTATTGATGTAAATCTCATGGTATTAAGATATATATTTTGTTCTTACTCTTTTTTGTTTGAGTTGCACTTTGGTGCTAGTTTACTTCTATAACACCACATTGCATATAGATGATACTGCTTATTACTGTTGCAGTCAAATATACTTTGTGTTTCGTAGCCTTTTTATCCTATTCTATCTTTATCTAGGATAGATCATTCCATCATGTATAGTAATGCTTCAGTAACCTAGACGTACAATGGTGGAGTAGCAATGTATATGGAACAGTTTGGTGGATAGTGTTGCTTGTGGGTATTTATTCTGCTTGGTAGTTTTCAGCGGAAGCATAGCAGCAGTATCAGTTGGGTTTTTGAAGGTTTCAGTTTCTTTATGAACCCATTTGTGGATTTAGTTCTCTCAATCACCCGAAGGTCGTTCTAGCGGTCTTGGAGATCACATCTTCATCTGTCACTGTAGAACGTTCGTCCTGTTTGCCACAGAATTTATACACTGACTTGAAACTTGGCAAGTACGCTGACCAATTCAGTAAGTGGACAGAATAATTCAGCCATTGCAAAATGAAACGAGTTTCTTTTTTTGTCTCTGGATCTGGAAAACACAGTTTGAAACCATCTCATCTTATTTTGTTTATCGCCACCACACTTGTTTGTAGCAATTAGAAGTTAGAACTTTCACAGTTTGCAGAATAAAGCGTTGGGTGCGTGTGGGTAATGAGTAACACGACCGTCGTTGATCAAACACTTTAAAGTACTGTCAGGGAATTGGTAGTGAAGTGGTAGGGTTTTGGCTGCAGGCGTGTAGGGGTCAAGGTCACCACTTCTCATATCCTATAACGTCATCCCCACAATAACCAAAGGGCAGAAACAGTCTTATGAGACCTAGCATTGGGGCCATGTATCCTTCAACTCAATCAATAAATCCATCCAAAACTATAGAGAGAATAGGAGGGTTGGGGTGGGGTGGAGGTCGGTTGGGAAGGGGGGTCTCAGTTTCTGCATGTATCTTTGCTGCTGGTTCTTGAAGGTTTAGACAGCCTGGGGAATGTTACTCACACGCCCAATATTTATTTGACACCCGCCCAATATTTATCGGACTGTACTAACTCTAGACAGCAGTCTTTTGTGCGGCAAGACCAGACCATTCGCTGGGTCTTTTCAAAGCTGCAGATACAGTATTTATACAAGCCCTACCCCTCGCGTGCTCTTGCCTGCAAGGATGCCCTCCCCTGTTGTGGCCATGTCTGACAGCGGTTATCTGCCCCTCCTTCACAGGGGGCGCTGACGGAGTGTGCTCGTGCTCGTCTGGACGAGCTTCTGCGAGATCTGGCCTCTCAGCCGCCGTCGCTGTCGGACAATAATAAACCTTTCTCTCTGCTTAATGAGGACGAGAAAATTGCGTTCTTAAAGAGGTACTGCCGGAACACACGGCGCCCCAGTTAGATTGCATCACGTGACGTGTATCTCTGCACCGCAACGTCGTTTGTTTGACGGCGTCCGTCTGTCCTCCATCCAGTCATGTCAAGATCGCCTACCCTTTCACGTCTCTCTCCTTTCATTCGCTGCACTGTCCATGTTGAACGAGCCGATATTGTCAGTGATTGTGTTGCAGTGTAATTTGGTCTGCAAGCATGTATCTCACTATTTGCATGGCATTTGTGATAGGGCTGCATGCGCGTTCAGTCAAGCGTAGAAGTAGAGATAGCAAGTCAAAGAGGCGCGAATGATATACATAGGATGCAAGCATGTCTCACTATAATTATGCATGGCGATGTGATAGAGGCGCATGCGCATTTGTGATAGGATCGCATGCGCGTTTAGTCAAGCGTAGAAGTAGATACACTTAGTTAGAAATGTGCGACTGATATGTACATGAGTTGTTTATCAGCATCCACTGGTTTAGTGCAGTACATTGTGATTTCATGTCTTTACCATGCATGGCAACTGTGAATCTGTTTGTGCCGTTCTTGTCCGATTTTCACTGGCTAAGGTTTACTAGGTTTAGTGGCTTAATTGTTTGAGAAGAAACCGCATACTGGTATCAATTCGGCAAATAAAGTGGTTTTGTGTTCACATTTTAAGCATGTCAGCATAATTGTAACCGAGTCCACGAAGCAAAACAATCACCTTTGGGGTCCAAGGCCAGTCAAACAGGGTTGAGATTTTTAGAGCTAACTTCATTGCCCTACCAAAATAGGGGCTGGGTGGCCGAGTGGTAACGCACTTGCGCTCGGAAGCGAGAGGTTGCGTGTTCAGGCCTGGGTCAGGCCGCAATTTTCTCCCCCCTTTCCTAACCTAGGTGGTGGGTTCAAGTGCTAGTCTTTCGGATGAGACGAAAAACCGAGGTCCCTTCATGTACACTACATTGGGGTGTGCACGTTAAAGATCCCACGATTGACAAAAGGGTCTTTCCTGGCAAAATTGTATAGGCATAGATAAAAATGTCCATCAAATACCCGTGGGACTTGGAATAAAGTAAAAAAAATTCCATCTCACACGGCATTAAGTCTCAGGAAACATGAATACACGCATGCAGGAAAAAAAAATATGGGTAGCGCCGTATGTATGGCAGCTCGCTTTCCCCGGGAGAAAGCAGCCCGAATTTCCATGAGGGTAACCTCACTGGACTGTAAATCTTATCCAATCCAATCCAAACTGTCATTGGTACACAAAGGTTCCCAAGAGAATACAAGGAGACAGCAGCAGCCAGACCCCATCACCAACACAACTCTACAATTGACCGGTGAAAAATGGGGTTTTATGTCCGTCAGGACTAAGTGCCTAATTCGGATATGACTTGGGTTATATGATATTTGGAGAAGAAAAACCATTGGTGATGGTTCTGGAGGATGACGGGGGTGGGGGTGATAAAAGAGTTAACAAGTTACAGATAAGGTTTACTAAAATAGAGGTTCACGTATCACCTTTGTTGCCCTGTACATATTTATATGTTTTTGGAATAAAAAAATGATGAAGAATAAGATGAGTGTAATTTTGGATCATTTTATAAAACAATAATTTTAATTACAATTTTCAGATTTTTAATGACCAAAGTCATAAATTAATTTTTAAGCCTCCAAGCTGAAATGCAATACCAAAGTCCGGCCTTTGTCGAAGATTTCTTGGCCAAAATTTCAATCAATTTGATTGAAAAATGAGGGTGGGACAGTGCCGCCTCAACTTTTACAAAACAACGGATATGACGTCATCAAAGACATTTATTCAAAGCATGAAAAAAACATCTGGGGATATCATACCCACGAACTCTCATGTAAAATTTCATAAAGATCGGTCTAGTAGTTTACTCTGAATCGCTCTACACACACACACACGCACAGACAGACAGACACACACACACACACACACACACACACACACACACACACACACACACACACACACACACACATTCCCACGACCCTCGTCTCGATTCCCCCTCTATGTTAAAACATTTAGTCAAAACTTGACTAAATGTAAAAAGAGGATACGGCTATATAATCATTGCCTTCACCAATATTAACGGCAAGGATGAAAGACATAGGACAATGTCATAAACGGACAGCATTTCTGTTTATGTTCCCCCAGTTGTTTATCAAACTGCCTTCAGTACGTCAGTATGACCGAGCTCGCAATAACTGTCGCAACCAGAACTATTCGAACCAAAACGGCCCAGCTTCTACTTCGCGAATTGGCAAAAACATCATTAAAACAATATATAATATAGTTTCAATCTGAAATTAATTACCAAAGCGCACCATTCGTTGTTTTAAATCCGAAGTGAATTGCCAAAGAGCAACATTCATTGTTTTAAATCTCAAGAGAATTGCCAAATAGCAACATTCATTGTTTTAAATCTCAAGAGAATTGCCAAATAGCAACATTCATTGTTTTAAATCTCAAGAGAATTGCCAAAGAGCAACATTCATTGTTTTAAATCTCAAGAGAATTGCCAAAGAGCAACATTCATTATTTTAAATCTGAAGAGAATTGTCAAAGCAAAATATTGCATTCTTTTTATCTGAAGTAAATTGTCAAAACGCAGCATGCGTTGTTTTAATCAGAAGTGAGTTATACACACACAAAATTGTGCATTTAATAGAATTCATTGTTTCATTCTTAAGTGAATTATCGAGGATTAGCATTTATTATTCCAATTTGAAATGAGTTGCCAAAGATTGCAGCATTCATTATTTCAATCTAAAATGAATAACCAAAGCAGCTTTTATTGTTTCAATCAGAAAACGTGCTAAGCTGTGCGCGTGTCTTTACAGTATTCATCATGACAACTCCGCTGACACAAGCTTGTGTTTTAAGAAGACACTTCTGTCGATGTTTGACCTTGTCAAGCTCTGAGTAGGACTTGTTGTCCACAGTTTTGGTAACATCATACTGTTCAAGTCGTGTCGTGTTTGCGGTGACGAGCTGTTTACATCGAACAGCGTTCTGGCCAAGCAAGGAGAGTTCAAAGCCGCATGGCGACGGCAGCCATTGATTTTGTTTGTTGAAGATCCCTGCCTTCCTGTGCAAGCTTTCGTGCTATATAACTACCAAAGACCTGCCCAGGCTTGTATAAGTGTTAAAGCCGAACATCCGTTTCCATGAAACCAAGCCCTGCTATGGTAGAAGGACATCCTGTGTCTTTAAATGTCCAGACCCTTTGTTTGTTTTGTTTGTTTACTTTTTCACGCTTTGATTCTTCCTTGCACCTTTATCAAGATGAATTGTATTTGTTGATCTTTGCAACATTTTACCTGCTATTCACCTATCCCTAGACATTCCTGTCTTCTTTCATTTTGCTTTCATACGTCCATACGGTCAGTCACTGTTCCGTTACTTGGCCGATTTGGTGTATTGTGCCCTTTTACTTATTTGTGGTTTTTTTTGTGCATTTCATATCCGTGGTTATAAGGACCTGTGGTTCCCTACCGTGACTATTTGTTTCTATGGTAACATTGCTTTGCTTTTTCTTTTTCTTTCTTAAAACATTTTACCTTGACACTCGTCTCGCCAAATGCAGTCTTTACACCGTATTGAAATCATTTGCCCATGACGGCGCTGGTTTGTCCTGACTGATGTCTTCCCATGTTTACAGCGTCATTACTTGTTCTGTCCATGCTGTGTGTGTCAGTGTGTGACCACAAGAGGCGAGTGAGTGGTCAGTGTAAGTGCTGTGCCTCTGTTGCCCACAGTCCTTTTTTTATTTATTTTAAACATCATATATTACCCCAATCCTGTCCTAAAGCGGCCAAAAAATTGCCTGTGGGACATAAATATTCCTTTCCTCCTCCCACAGTCTATCATACGGGACTACGGTCAGCGCCGCCTGCGTGAGATCGAGGCTCACCGTCAGCTGGTCAAGCCGCTCAAACAGCTCGGCTCCGTAAATCACAGGCTGCTCAACATGCGCACCATGGCTTCCGCGCACAACGCCACTTCCGCTTCCTCCAACACAGGGGCGGGGAAAGGAGGAGGTGGCGGAGGCGGAGGCGGAGGAGGGTGTGTGGAAAGAGGAGGAGGAGGCGGCGGGAGTGGTGGTGGAAATAGTGGTGGAGGTAGTGGTGGGAGTGGGGGAGGCAACTCTGCAGGGATGTACACACAAGCCCGCACGGGGTCTGGGGGCAGGACGTACACCTACTGCTACACGAGCGAGGATCCTGAAGGTCACGTGGGCTTCTCCCCCGCGGACCGCAGCTTCCTGCACTCTGTCTGCTTCAACGTGCGTCGCATCTTCCACCGCAAGGTCCGCCGCCAGAAAGCCGGCAGGGAGGAGGTCGACAGTGGTGCTGGTGCTGGTGGTGGTGGTGGGGCGGGGGATGGAGGGACCGGGGTGGCTTCACGGATGGAGGGAAAGCTGGCATGGATGGCGGAGGAGCAGCGCCAGAACGGCAGCGAGGGGAGGATGGGCAAGCTGTGCTGCGCTACAGGCAACAACGAGAACAGGGTCACGCAGGAAGACTATGTCCCCATCCCGGCCCCGCAGGCTTCAGCTCGGGACAGCCCGCCTAAGGGTTTCAACCGCGCTTTTTGCAACTCCCCCGCGGGCTACAGTGCTGTGTTGACGGAGGAGGAGGAGAACAGTCGCTGTCCCTCCCCCACCTCCCCCGTACGCAACGCGGCCTCCGACATGGCTGACGACACAGACCTGCCGCACAATCACACGCCTCCCCACACGGTCAAGCCCGGTCAGACGATAGCGGAGGTCAACAGTCAGGCCGGGGACAACCTGCTCGCCTCTGTCGCCCTGGGCTGTGCCCCACCCCCCGAGATTCACTTCATCGACGACGAGGGAGAAATCAGCCACCTATGCACCGACACTTTAGAGTTTGCCGCCGCGTGTTGTGACGGCGATTCTGCCGACGGCAGCGGCGATGACGACAAAGTGGCGAGGACAGCCATTCGTGGTGAGGACACCAGTGTCCGCGCCAAGCACAGACCTCGTGCAGACAGGCGGCGGTCAGAGCCCGGGACAGCCAAGTCTCGCAAGGACAGACGACTGTCGGACTGCTCCGCGAGATCACGCCCCAGGTCTGGCTCGCAGCGTGCGCGTGACGTGTCGGTCAACAGCCTTGGCGTGTCACGCGCACAGCACGCGGGACAGGCGTCCAACTTGTGTATCCGGATCGACAGCGCCTCCACGCTGGACTCGGGGGGTTCTGACGATGACCAGGGCAGCGTCACCGACTTCCCCCACCCCGCAAACCTCCTCCACCCCGAGTATCTTCCACACGACGTCTCGGACTCCGACAGCGACCCCGAACACCTCGTTCCTCGTTGTCGCTCCAACTCTGCACCCAATATCGTTGCGCATGCGCTCCCTGGCTCTTCCATGCATCTCCCTGCTGCTACTACTGCTCGCCTGTCACCCGCTGGTTCGTCTGTGGCTGTTGCAGGCATTGCGGCCTCCCCCTCCGCTAGCCGTGTCAGTCTGTTCCAAAGGTATTGTTGTCTTCTCTCATCGTCTATCGCTAAGTGTCGCTGTTGTTCGCATTACATATTTTAATGTGCTTTTAAATATTCAAAATGATTTGATCTGTCCGTGTCGGCTATTGTATTCTTTTGTATTGTTTTTTGTTTTTTCTATGAGCTTCGGCTGTGGTATTTTGTTCCAATCTAGTGTTAAGCCAGTGTACGTACCTCGAAATGACCGGCTTTCCTCTATTCAACCCCACCACACACCCTCCCCCCCCCCCTTCCCCTCCCTATTTCCACCTCCCCTATCCCTCTACTGCTCAACTGAACTGTTTTTGTTTTCATCTCCAATGTATTGATGGCAATTATGTAATATTTTGTTTCCTAAATAAATGGTTGTTTCAAAAACTTGAAAATGTTAGAAAATGTCACGGGTTTTGTCTTCACGGTTAAAAGATCGATCAAAATATCATGATTGACAACCTGTCGGTGATTAACGAAAAGAGTTGCCCTTAATTAACTTTGAAAATATCGATTACAATCAATGCTGCAAATAAAGGAGTAAATGAAAGTTAACTCTCCTATCTGTCTTGAATTAGTCATTTTTCTTTCTGTTTAAATCTTTGATTATTATTTTGATTTTGTGCTGGAAGTTATTTTGTATGCTCTCTCTCTCTCTCTCTCTCTCTCTCTCTCTCTCTCTCTCTCTCTCTCTCTCTCTCTCTCTCTCTCTCTCTCTCTCTCTCTCTCTCTCTCTCTCTCTCTCTCTCTCTCTCTCTCTCTCTCTCTCTCTCTCTCTCTCTCTCTCTCTCTCTCTCTCTCTCTCTCTCTCTCTCTCTCTCTCTCTCTCTCTCTCTCTCTCGATGTAGCTTAGTTCACAAGCTTTAATTAAAGCTTACATGTGATGCTTTCCGTGGTTCTCTTCGCCTGTGCTTGAGCCAACGTTCTAGATGTTACTTTGACATGTCTTTGGTTAAATGTACACGACTCTATACATCATGATACGACGGAACCCCCCTTTAAAGACCAAACACAAATCTGACGAAAAACACCATGTCTCAAAAGGGAGGCAATCTTAAAACGAAGGCATTTTGTTTTTAGTTTCGGGGTCGTATAAGGAGGTTCCACCGTTGTTGAGTTGCACCATGTTCAAACTTCTCTAGGAAAGTCAAATGCAATTATAAGTTAAACATTGGAATTTGTTCTAATATTCACATGGAAAACGATCACTGAGAAAGGAATTTGACGAATGCATAAAGTTGTGCTTTGTATTGAATTTGCTTAGTACTATTGCGAAAGAAACGCATTACCGTGGCATGCACGTCTCTTGCACTGAAACTAATACCTGCACTGAGGCATTGCATTATGATAGAGCTTACAGTTAAGACAATACACGGCAATGAACACCAATTAGTGTGTGTAGGAGCACTTCTATAAACACGCCACTCGCTTTTCACTGGCATGAAGGGTACACATGCACTTTTAGCTGTGTGCGTCGAAACTCGCAAAATGGAGGGGGAAAAACATATATATATATTTATATTTTTAAAACGTTCGTTACTGTAAGGACACAATATTGTCGATTTGTTTCTGTACTAAGAGATTGTGAATCGTATAACCTGATAAACACAGTACAGGAAGATGAAGAAGAAGAAGAAGAAGAAGAAGAAGAAGAAGAAGAAGAAGAAGAAGAAGAAGAAGAAGAAGAAGAAGAAGAAGAAGAAGAAGAAGAAGAAGAAGAAGAAGAAGTGCAAGGGAAACAAAGAACGAAAAGAAAGATGATTGTGATAATAAAACAGAATGCGACGTTTATTGCTACATGCAATTTCTTGTAACGAGGGTGAACAAGTGCAGACGACTGTAAACTGTCGGTTGTAATGTAACAATACAACACTAGTCCGATTACGTTTCAGCCATAAATGCATTGTAGTAAAAGTCGATAGTGTTGGACAATTTGGCAGGGGTAGCTATGACTCTGTACTTGTTAGCATCGTTTTGTTCTGATGTTTTATTGGATCTGATTTTGTGCTGCTTTGCAACGTTGGAGCAGACAGAACTAATTCTCGTTCGTTTCTTTGCATGCAACCAGACGCCTCAGCTCGTGGGCCAAGCTGGATGGGTCTAAACGGCTCATATCTCCTGCCAGGTACGTACTGTCACAACACCTTGCTTTCTTCCACTTTAACACATACACACAATCCACAGCCTGCCTGCTTTATGCGAAGAGTCAGAATTTCGGGCTGACAAAATTTCGTTGAGTGGCTCAGATATACCTTTGGCATTTTTATTCAACCCAAAATACCCCCTCCCCCCCCCCCCCCTCCCTCCAAGGAGGCAGCCAGGCTGTACGTATGTTGGTCCAGTCCCACCTGGCTATATTGACCATTCAAGGGACCGACCAAAGATGATGTATTAGATAGGTGATCGTTAAGTAAAGGTGAAATCTGTAGAAGAAAAACTCCGGGGATACTTCGAAGTGGTCACCCTTGTGTCACCAAATTCTATCACTTCTGCAAGTCTCTCGTGTAACTAACATAGACATGTCGAGAACGAAGGTGTGTCTGGGTGACTTCGTCATATCAGCAGTAGAAAATCACTCCAAATGTCCCCGCTAGGCTGTGCATGTTTCGGTATCGTATATCATTAACTATCACTTTTTCTTTCAGTATTGAGAAACTGGAGTCTCAGAGAGGTGGCGCCCCCTGGACGGCTGCTACGGACCCTTTGCTGCACGTGGAGTCACATGACCCGGACCACGTGATCCCCGTGGAGAACGAGCACGTGACCTCAATATTGATACAGCTTCAGGCGTCGCACGCACAACTTCATTCCAGAATGGTGAGACTGCTGTTGACTGGCATTTGATGATTCATGTTGGTTGGTTGGTTTTTGGAGTTTAATGTTCCTTCAGCAGATGCTAGCTGCTATTCGAGACCGGATGATTCATGTATGGCTAGACATTTTGTTATTGCTGTATGTTAATCATACTCCTCATCCCCCTCTGTTACATCTTTATCAACCTCGGCCTTGCGGCTTCGGTCGATCCAAATGAAACAGAAGACGATATATATATATATATATATGCTCCCTTCGGACCGACAAAAACGCTGGTCTGACAACAAGCCACCAAAGTGGGCTCTTTGTGATGAACACTAGACCTTGAATTCTGAACAAACAATGAAAGCAAAGCTTGCTTTTTCGCTCACGTTCTTTCGTTTTTTTGTCTTTCATGTCATATTATTACCAGCTTTTCTTGTCTAGAGTTTGAGTACAACCGAGTGGACTAGAAATCAGAAACAAAGACCATGATGTCGACTTACTTGGGGATCTAAAAAAAAACTGTTGGCGAGATAAACCACGATAAAAAAAAAAACAGTCTTTACTCACAAAGACAAGGACAGTTTAAAACGTCAAAATTTTTGTAAGAAAGAGGACATGAAACTACACGAAACTTGACACGGGTAGCAATGTAAATGTAATGCCGACTTTTGGAATATAAATGGGTTTTTTCTGTCCATGATAAAACGTTCCATACACTATGGCCAAATAAAAATATATGTTGGTTAAGGGTAACGTGACCAAAAAAGATAGAGTCGGTAGGTCGGCTTTTTTTAAATTTATTTTTTATATAATTATATAAAGATTTAGTCAAGTTTAAAGGAGGTAACTTCCCTTTAGTCTCGGTATAGTTCGCAAAACGTGCCAACAGTTGTTTTGTTTGTTTGAGAAATGATAAAAGGTTTAGGGTCTGCGGGAAAAAATAGGGTGGGTCGGGTTAGCCTAAACCAACATATATTTTTGTTTGGCCTAACCTTTCTTGTGTTTTGATGACAGAGCGAACTGGAGGCGGCATACGCCAACAACGCTGAAAGACTGGACAGACTGGGAGCGGCTCAGGCAGACATGCTGGCTATCTTGAAAGGCCAGGTCAATGTATGTGTGTGTGTGTGTGTGTGTGTGTGTGTGTGTGTGTGTGTGTGTGTGTGTGTGTGTGTGTGTGTGTGTGAATGTGTGAGTGTGTGTGTGTGTGTGTGTGTCTGTGTGTGTGTGTGTGTGTCTGTGTGTCTGTGTGAGTGTGGGTGTGTGTATGTCTGTGTGTGTGTGTGTGTGTGTGTGTGGGTGTGGGTGTGTGTGTGTGTGTGTCAGTGTGTGTGTGTGTGTGTGTGTGTGTGTGTGTGTGTGGACAGAGAGAGAGAGAGAGAGAGAGAGAGAGAGAGAGAGAGAGAGAGAGAGAGAGAGAGAGAGTCGATTTGTCCTACGCTGGGGGTATATACGACCTTGGCTGGTTGACGACTATGCCTAAGACATAGCATTTCTACTTAATTGATTGATTGATAGATTGTCTAAAAGATTGTTTGAGTTAGTGAGCTAGTTAGTTAGTTGGATACTTCGTCAGTTTTTAATTAATGGATTTATTCCCACAGACACGGAGCAGCAGCAGCAGCCGAGCAGCCCGCAGATCGAGTTGGAGCAATGCACGGGAAGAGGACGAGGACATGACAGCGTTATGACAGCAGTTCTCTCCCTTTATACCCCCTCTTCTCTGCTTCTCACTTGTCGTCTGCTGATGCAAATGCACCCAAACTTCCCCTTGTGGATGTGAGTGAGTGAACGACGGTGTTTGTGGTGCGTTTTCTTGGATGCTTCAATGACGTCGATTCAGTACTCATCGAATCAAGGGCATAGTCCCGAATTCACACCGTTGAAGAGACGTCACAGACTGAAAGAAGAAGAGTGACCGTTTGAGCTTTACCCAGTGGAACGGAAAAACCCGACACGTGGCGCAATCGGGTTATTGCCCGAAAAAAGTGTACTGGCAACAAGTGGGAATGCTACATAATTACAAAAACGAAAAAAATATATGTTACTGGAATGGATGTATCGTTTCCATGACAACGGTTGCTTAACACTTTCCCGTCACCGGTTTGCGTCGTCATTCAGGCGGGTGACGACAATCTCAAGCTCACTTTACAAGACGGAGAAGTTATCGTGGGAATGAGATGACGTGTTCTGTGGAAATGACGTTGTATTCTGTGTTAATGACGAATTATTCTGTTGGAATGACGAAGTATTCTGTGGGAATGACGATGTATTCTGTGGGAATGACGTTGTATTCCTTACTTCAACTCTTGATCCTATGGATCGTGTGACTGGTTCGCTTTGCAGTCGAATGCTGGCAAGACTGCGCACATTAAAGAAGTTACACATTCGTGTTGGAATGTCCATATCTTCCCTGTTCTACGGCTTGCTCGCTGAGATAGTGTCACTTGTTGAGGTCCACATCGATTGTTGGCAACACTGCATACATCCAAGAAGTCAGAAATTAGTGTTGTAATGGTGATCTGTGCATTGTTCTAAAATATCTTGTTGTGATGGCTGTATTATTAGCTGTATTTTTGTATAGCCTTGTCACTTAGATCGTGTCACTGGTTAAGATTACAGCTTGCAAAGCTGCTCACATTCTAGGGTTAAGGCATTCGTGTTAATCAAATGCGCTCAAGTAGTAGAATACTAAGAAATTGCAGTTGGGGTGCCTGCGCTTTAGTGTTGTGGGGTTTTGTGTAACAACTTTTCTCTAAGATGGCGTCACTGGTTCAGTTCCTAGTCGATTGCCTGCAAAACTGAACACATGTTAAAGCAAGAAACTGCCGTTGAAATGGCAATTCACCCTAACGATGACTCGAAATCAGAGAACCTCGGTAAACACGCTCAGACACAGACATTCACTTGCTCTCGAGCAGTTCAGGCCGTAACAGACTGTCGCATATTTAGTGTCTGCGCTCTCACGTGTAATAACATAACGATGAAACGCTGCCTGGAAGCTGTGGAGAATCCAGCATCATTGTGCTTGTGGCCATGCCGGTGTAACACGAGAAAATTACTCCCACGAGATTTTTACTCCGGAGTAAACATTTTGTACGAAAAAGTTACTCCCTTTACGAAAAAAGCACTCCCCCATTGCACGAGAAAATTACTCCCCAAGACAGGTGAGTTCCGAGTAAACATTTCGTACAAAAATGTTACTCCCCTGACGAATAAATAACGAATAAATTACTTCACCCCAACACGAGCAATTTAACTTCCCATGCCAGGTGTACGAAATTGTTACTCCCTTGTCCCCTGTTAGTCTTGGTGGTGGAAGGAGGGTAGCGCGAGATTCGTGTGCGCGAGATCACTTATTGGCAGTATCCCTTCGCCCGCATCCCATTTTTGCGTTCGAGATTTTTACTGGAAGTAAAAAAAAAAATTGGGAGTAAACATTTCGTGGAGGGAGTAATTTTTTCGTGCCTTGGGGAGTTCTTTTCTCGTACGAAAAGTGTACTCGGAGTAAGAATTTCGTACGAAATATTTACTCCGGAGTAAATTTTTTCGTGGAGTAAAAATTTCGTGTTACACCGGTTAGGTTTGGGCCTCTTATTATTCAAGGACTATAACTGTTGTATATATCCATCAGTACTGCCGCTGTTAATGAAACACTACCTGCATTTCACCACACACAAACATGTCAGTCGTGAACAGGACGCAGCCAGACTATTGAATGTTGGTATTTGTCTAAGTGGAAGCTAGGATGCCTTCACCCCATGACAACGCATGGACGGATCTGCAGCAGTTGACATGATGGTTTCCATGAGAACGACGGTCTGGAAATAATGTCAGCTTGATTCTCCACACTCTACACACTGGTAGCTTCAGGGAAAGTCATTCATTACAATATTCCAATCTACATCAGAAGCAGTCAAGAGGATTATTTTGGTATATGTCCAAGTAGAGTGGTGTTCTCATCCCGTGTAAAAGTCTGACCAGGTCGGAGGTGGTGGGGCGGAGTGCTGGCAGGTAGGTCATCGTGTCCTTGGAAACTAGAATGACTGTTTGGCCTGTGCTTCCATCGTCACGAGAGTGAGTTGGGTACTGACTTCCATGGACAGGTATTACATGTGCTGAGTTGCCAGCCTTTTGTCCATCTCTCGCTTGACCAATACTTGAAGCAGGACGTATTGCTGGCCTTTTGTCCCTCTCTCGCTTGACAAATGCTTGAAACAGGACGTATTGTCTACTGCGCTGGCACATATGGGCAACGACAGTTGGTAAGATTTTACGACAAAGAATCATGTGATTTTCATATATTATGCGACATTTTTTTCATTTTTTTTATTGAGTAGGATTATGTCACGGAGTTATTTATAGCCATAGATATAACTCAGTGGATTATGTACGTAGTTAAAACTGTAGAAGTGACCGGAAGCTAGGAGTGCTGATCATGTGACGGGTTCATCCGCCGAGCTTTCGAGAATCCAGTATGCAAATTTCTTCATGATGTCAATATAGAATATGACAGAATGCTGTGACTGGACGGAACTTGTTGTTATAACGAGGTGTTGTCTACAAAGTGATGCTGTCAGTGGCATGTTTACACACACGGGTTTTGTGAGCGGTTTTGAATTATATAAACATTCTGAATGTTGGTCGTAATAATGTTTTGTCATGTACAATTGTGTGTGTAAAATGCCAGTGTAACTTTTAGTAGTCTATGCGTTAAGTATTCTCTCTGTCCCTCTCTCTCTCTCTCTCTCTCTCTCTCTCTCTCTCTCTCTCTCTCTCTCTCTCTCTCTCTCTCTCTCTCTCTCTCTCTCTCTCTCTCTCTCTCTCTCTCTCTCTCTCTCTCTCTCTCTCTCTCTCTGATTTTGTTCCCTGGATTGTCGCATGACCACTTTTTTTGTTAGAAGACAAAGGAAATAAACAAACACACAAACAAACTAGCAAGCAACGCACACAAAACACTTCAAGAGTACTTGTGAATTGTGTGAAAAAGAAAACCTTGACCTTCCCATAACCACATTCCCACACTGCCCTGACGTCATTGTTGTTGTGTGTAGACTGACAGGCAATAGAGCGTCACAACGGCGTTGGACTGTCGTGATGTATAATAACCCTCGAATAGTACGGTCACACTAAATTGTGTATTCCTTGCCACTACCCTTCCCTCTCTATCCCTCTATGTACAGATGCTCATACGTTTATTCAATGAATGTTCAAAGTGAATGTGCCTGTACAAATGTCACTTCATGCAGATGCTTATCCCCTCCCCAACCCTCCACACCCACACCTCCAGCCCTCCTTCCTGCCTAAAGAAATGTGTTTTGGATTTAAGTAAGACCTCAGACGTTGGATTCTGTGACGCATTCAGTGCATGGTCAGATAACGATCCAAGGATAAAGGAGTAAGGATGTTTTGATCGCCCGACGCCTTGATACAAGCTCCTGAGAGAGTAAAACGTCACGTGTAAGGTGGACTCGTTTTGTCGTTCATGTCAATGCTTCATACCTTCGTCTTACCGTGCTCAGCATCTTTTTATATTTAGTCAAGTTTTGACTAAATATTTTAACATCGAGGGGGAATCGAAACGAGGGTCGTGGTGTATGTGCGTGCGTGTGTGCGTGTGTGTGTGTGTGTGTGTGTGTGTAGAGCGATTCAGACTAAACTACTGGACCGATCTTTATGAAATTTGACATGAGAGTTTCTGGGAATGATATCCCAGAACGTTTTTTTCTTTTTTGCGATAAATGTCTTTGATGACGTCATATCCGGCGTTTTGTAAAAGTTGAGGCGGCACTGTCACACCCTCATTTTTCAATCAAATTGATTGAAATTTTGGCCAAGCAATCTTCGACGAAGGCCGGACTTCGGTATTGCGTTTCAGTTTGGTGGCTTAAAAATTAATTAATGACTTTAGTCATTAAAAATCTGAAAATTGTAAAAACAAATAAAAATTTATAAAACGATCCAAATTTACGTTCACCTTATTCTTCATCATTTTCTGATTCCAAAAACATATAAATATGTTAATTTGGATTAAAACCAAGCTCTGAAAATTAAAAAAATTAAAAATTATGATCAAAATTAAATTTCCAAAATCGTTTCAAAAACATTTCATCTTATTCCTTGTCGGTTCCTGATTCCAAAAACATATAGATATGATATGTTTGGATTAAAAACACGCTTAGAAAGTTAAAACGAAGAGAGGTACAGTAAAGCGTGCTATGAAGCACAGCGCAACCGCTGCCGCGCTAAACAGGCTCGTCACTTTCACTGCCTTTTGCACTAGCGGCGGACTACGTTCAGTTTCATTCTGTGAGTTCCACAGCTTGACAAAATGTAGTAATTTCGCCTTACGCGACTTGTTGTTTTTGACTTTGTGTCTGTTTGTGTAGACATTTATGTTGACTGGTCTAACTGTACGTTGATGAGTTAATTCTGCGATCGTCTAGACATGTTTGTTGACTGGTCTAACTGTACGTTGATGAGTTAATTCTGCGATCGTCTAGACATGTTTGTTGACTGGTCTAATTGTGCATTGATGAATTCATTCTGCGATCGTCTAGACATGTTTGTTGACTGGTCTAATTCTGTATTGATGAGTTAATTCTGCGATCAACTAGACATGTTTGTTGACTGGTCTAACTGTACGTTGATGAGTTAATTCTGCGATCGTCTAGACATGTATGTTGACTGGTCTAATTGTACGTTGATGAGTTAATTCTGCGATCGTCTAGACATGTTTGTTGACTGGTCTAATTGTGCATTGATGAGTTAATTCTGCGATCAACTAGACATGTTTGTTGACTGGTCTAATTCTGTATTGATGAATTAATTATGCGATCGTCTAGACATTTTAATTGACTGGTTTAACTGTACGTTGATAAATTAATTCTGCGACCGACGGAACAGGCGCACAATCGTTGATTACCGGTAGAGTTGTTATTGCTCCGTGTACAGCGTTATGTCAGGACTTCTCTCATACTGTGCTTATGCTTGTGTGGGTGTGTCTGTGTGCGTGTGTGTGTCAGGCTGCAGGCGTGTTTGGAATCGTACGTGTGTACACGGTTAGGCTTGATCGAACAACTACGAAATTACGGCTTGATGATTTTTGGCTCACGTAAGTGTAGCCTATGCGATGCTAACTTTTGTCTGTCTGTGCGTGCGTGCGTGCGTGCGTGCGTGCGTGCGTGCGTATGTATGTATGTCTGTGGTAGAAACTTTATCATTTGACTGAACACCGAAATACTAATTTTACCTGGTTATTATTCAAGCAACAGCTTCAAAGTATTGAAGCAATGGTCAACATTTCGTCGGCACGTATGTAGTTAAAGTGTGTATCCAAAGAAAACGGGTGGTGGGGGGTTCTGACTGGTTTGTGTCGTGTGTGGTATGTAGACGGGGTCAAGGTTAGGTCAGATCGCGTGAAGGATTGTGGATACAGTTATCACCGAGCTGCAGTTCGCCGATTCGGAGAAGACGACTCATGATTTCACATTGTTCGGTTTCGTAGCTCTAGAAAAATAGATACAGAAGATACCAAAGGAGATTTCCTACAGGTTAATCTGCACAGCGTGTTTCCAGTGTCTGCGCGAGGAAGCGCTGTCGAAAGCGCAGTGTCGATCTGGCCATCTCGCAGTCGTGTCCCCGTAAGTAGGCTACAGAGTCAGATCTAGATCTAGTGTCTCGCACTCTTGCACCGTGTCACCTATGCTTACTGTATGTGTGTATGTGTGACGGAGTGATTGAGTTTGTGTTACTGTTTGTCGATTTCTTACGTGAGCCTTGAAGGCTTCGCCTCTTGTTAGTTTTGTATTGATTGATTTGTTTATTTATTATTATTTTATGTATCGATTGGAGATTGGATTTCCCTTCTTTGAGTCATGTGACGTCAGAGGCCTACAAAACTTTATAATTGGGCGTTTCAGGTTGACCGAAACTTTAAAGGAACTACAAAACACACGTCATGTGTTTGATTGCATGTGTGTGTGTGCTGTTCAATGTCAAAACAACAACAAAGTCAGTACATGACGTGTGTTTTGTAGTTCCTTTGAAGTTTCGGTCAACCTGAAACGCCCAAATATGAAGCTTATGTGTTTGATTGCATGTGTGTGTGCCCGGGCTCGTTCAATCGTCAAAACAACAACAAAGTCATAGTACCTGAAAGGAATTCGATCGATACATAAATGTTATTTGCGTTTTTGACCAAAATATGACATTTTACACAGATCTCGACAGTCATTGTTCACCTCTGTAGAACACAATGACTGTCTCGATCTGTGTAAAATAACGTATATTATTTTTTTTATATCTGTTTTCAGCAGAGTAATATATTAGTATCACAATGATTTAGCATTAAGTTTTTAGGTTTAAGAAACAAAGGGACATAGGCGCTCTGAATTATGATTTTCAGTGAGGATCATGACTGTCGCTTGTTCCATTAAATGCTTGTTATTCTCTCAGGTGCCAGGTGAGTGGTTCTGCCTAAAGCTCATTTACTTAATTGCACATGTCGTCTATTTTAAGAGAGCTTAAGACTCTCTGTTAGTTAGATCTTATCGTTCGAGCCCTGTCTCATTTGTTTATGATTCTCATGAAATATCAATTCCTAAATACCGTGACGCTTCACTTTTAACAGTGGTGATGGTTATGAAGAGTACAATTTTAAACTTGGAAATTGGAGTCTTGTTAATTTCAGCCGCATGAATTTACTTATTCAGAAATTGGCATCATTCAGTCTTTTTTGGTGTGCTTTTGTTGCCGTCAGAAAGTCGTGCGTTATTTTACCCCCCAAATTGAACTGGAGTACGCAAATGACGAATCGCTCCTTTAATTATTTTGTTAGCTCAATGTTCATGTCCGTGAGTGTTGTGTGAGTGTTTGCGAGCACAAACGTTGCTGGGTGTGTTCCATGACCTGTTTCATTATTAAACAGTTGCTGTACATAATAAACATTTTCTTTTAAAGAAAAATGGTGTGTGTGTATGTGGTTGTGTGCATGATGCATTTCTTAATGCACTTTGAACTTATAAATGCCGACATAACAAATGACAAAATCATGGACTGACTCTCTCTCTCTCTCTTTCTCTCTCTCTCTCTCTCTCTCTCTCTCTCTCTCTCTCTCTAATGTTTGTTATACTTTTCCCTACATGATTGTGTTTTATTTGATTTCTCTTCATACTTGTTCTTCGTTTCATGTGTGTATTATAGTAGGGACTAGCTGTAAGAAAGGAGCATATAGACCTAATGCTATCATCCCTCGGTAATAAAGTTTTCAAGTTCGAGTTCGCTCTGTCTCTCTGTCTCTGTCTCTGTCTCTGTCTCTCTCTCTCTCTCTCTCTCTCTCTCTCTCTCTCTCTCTCTCTCTCTCTCTCTCTCTCTCTCTCTCTCTCTCTCTCTCACACACACAATCACACATAGACACACACCCAGGAAGTTAAGATAACAGAACTTTAAGGAATGTTTAATGATTATTCTTTAAACAGACATAAATTTAAACAAGAAGAGCAAACGCTCGATCGAGTCACTTTCGCAGTTCTGAATATTATATGAGGCATCAGATGGACAGGAAGAAATTGCTATTCACAACACAATGCATACCTGAAGCATACCTGTGACCTTGAAAAAGGTCAAAGGTCACCAAAGCAGACGTCAAAGTGTAGAGGTCACTGGGAGTCACGTTCACATAAAATTTGAGCCCGGTCACTTTTATAGTTTCCGAGAAAAGCCCAACGTTAAGTTGTGTGTTGCCGAACAGAAAAGGCTAGTTATCTCCCTTGTTTTTCTGATAACGTTCGTAAAAGGCTACAGATGTAAATACTTTGATGTAAAGAATAATCCTACAAAGTTTCAATCACATCCGATGAACTTTGTCAAAGATATAAAATGTCTAATTTTTCCTTTGACGCTGACCTGTGACCTTGAAAAAGGTCAAAGGTCAACGAAACCATCGTTAAAGTGTAGAGGTCATTGGAGGTCACGACTAAACAAAATATGAGCCGGATCGCTTTGATAGTTTCCGAGAAAAGTCCAACGTTAAGGTGGTGTCTACGGACGGCCGGCCGGACGGCCGGCCGGACGGCCGGCCGGACAGACTAACACTGACCGATTACATAGAGTCACATTTTCTCAAGTGACTCAATAAAATTAAAGTTTTCCAGTGGAACCCGCTTTTTAAGACTTCCAAATATCTGAGAAAATAATGTCTTTAAAAGGAGGAAATATTAAAAATAAGGTAAGTTTTCAGATGTTGTGAACATAAAATATAAGAGAACAGGGTCTTAACACTTTCTACCCCACCTATGTTGACCAAGATTTTTTTTTAGCCGAGACATGCAGCTAGGCTGCAGCAGGTCACCCAGAAGTGTAGTAACTGTGTAGTAACTGTGTAGAAACTGTGTATCAACATGCTGGAATGCAGGCGTTAGATCGATCAACGTTACAGGAAGCGACAGAAGCAACTGTGTGTACGGATATATCCGTACTAAGTCAGATAGAGCCATATGAGTGGGTACGGATATATCCGTACCTGGGAGACAATGAGTTAAATTGGGAGGGAGTCTTAATTTGGGGGGTCTCCCCCCCCCCCCCCCCCCCGGAATTGTTTTTCTCCAAAGAACCCAAATGGTGCAATTTGGTGTCATCTCAGCTCCAAGTTTGCCATTAAATTCAGTTTTTAGAACCATTTTTACCTCCCCCATTTATTTTTTCGGCGGACACTTTTGCTTTTTCGGCGGAACAAAACAAAACAAGAAGGGCAAAGCCCATACGACTCACATGCTTTACACATTTTTCCTACCAAAATACATGTGACCTTGACCCAAGGTCAAGGTCATCCAAGGTCATGCAACACAAAGCTGTTAATTCAAGACATAGGAAGTACAATGGTGCTTATTGGCTCTTTCTACCATGAGATATGGTCACTTTTAGTGGTTCACTACCTTATTTTGGTCACATTTCATAAGGGTCAAAGTGACCTTGACCTTGATCATATGTGACCAAATGTGTCTCATGATGAAAGCATAACATGTGCCCCACATAATTTTTAAGTTTGAAACAGTTATCTTCCATAGTTCAGGGTCAAGGTCACTTCAAAATATGTATATGTTACAGTCAAAACGGGAAATCAGTCATTACGGGTAATGACTAAAAGTTTTAGTCATTTCCGGAAATGACTGATTTGATCAGTCATTACCGGAATTGCCTAAAATCTTTAGGCATTACCCGTAAATGACTAAACTTTGTGAATATTTTTTACCCTTATTGCCTGACTGCTAGTTCATGTTCAGTCATTACTGGTAATGTCTAGAGCATATTTCTAGTCATTTACGGGTAATGACTAAAGATTTTAGGCATTTCCAGTAATGACTGATCAAAACCGTCATTTCCGGAAATGACTAAAAGGCGAGATAACAACACGTATACTCTTGCAACAAAACTTCATGGGATTCTAAAAGGTTCGTATGAAAGGAGTGGGTTTGAACTATGTCCACAAAAACTCCTGGATACGGCAGACCTTAACTGTGACACAATCCTGAGCCTGCGAGAAACAGTTATCCGCGGATCACAGAGTGGAGGGCAGGGTTATATCAAGTGCAACTGTGCAGGAACAAAAAAGTGTCGCACTAACAGGTGCAAGTGCTACAAATCAAAGATAAAATGCAACAGTCGCTGCCACCAAAGTCTGAACTGCCACAACAAATGAAATGTGTGTGTGTGTGTGTGCGTGTGTGTGTGGTGTGTGTGTGTGTGTGTGTGTGTGTGTGTGTGTGTGTGTGTGTGTCATTTACTTCAATTTTCCATTGATTTATTCTATTTTACTCCAGATTTCTGTTCAATTTATCGAATGTGTATTTGTCATTACAGCGTCAAAGTGTGTGTTCAAGACGGTTTAGTTGCAAGGGGTATTGACAGGGGGAGGGAGAGAGAAAGAGAGACAGAGACAGAGAGAGAGACAGAGAGAGAGACAGAGAGAGAGACAGACAGACAGGCAGAGAGAGAGAGACAAAGAGAGAGAGAGAGAGGCACAGACAGAGAGAGACACAGACAAAGACAGAGAGAGAGATAATTCCATTTTCTTTAAATTTCTGTTCATTTTATATTTTCTTTATTCCAAATTTCTGTTCATTTTATCTAATGTGTATTTGAAATAAAAGATTGACAAATGTTTAACATCAGAGTTGCGAATAGATTGAGAGATTATGCGGTTCGGGGTTTGAGCGCTTTATGGCGAAGGGAGTGCGTTCTATATAGCATTTCTATTGGCCGATCTGAGAAGTACACGCATTTAGTGCGCGTTTTATAGCAATTGGCTTTCGCACACACGGGTGCAACCTTCGTGTCTACCACTCTGTGTGTTTTATAGCCTTTACAACCAAATAAATTTAATGTGTTTTTGCTTGATTTTTGAATTATTACTAAGTTTAATATTGACTTATGTTAAATATTGTATGGAAACACAATATCATGCATAATTGGATAAAAATTAGATGATTGTGGGGGAGCAAACTATGAAGACTCACAATTTTTGTAATAATGGGATTCATCTCAGAACATTCAGTTCATGTTCAGTCATTACTGGTAATGTCTAGAGCATATTTTTAGTCATTTACGGGTTTTTTAAAGATTTTAGGCATTTCCAGTAATGACTGATCAAAACCGTCATTTCCGGAAATGACTAAAACTTTTAGTCATTACCCGTAATGACTGATTTCCCGTTTTGACTGTAACATATACAATCCAACTTTGAAGAGCTCCTGTGACCTTGACCTTGAAGCAAGGTAAACCAAACTGGTATCAACAGATGGGGCTTACTTTGCCCTATATATCATATATAGGTGAGGTATTCAATCTCAAAAACTTCAGAGAAAATGGGAAAAATGTGAAAAATAGCTGGTTTTTAGGCAACATTTATGGCCCCTGCGACCTTGACCTTGAAGCAAGGTCAAGATGCTATGTATGTTTTTTGGGGCCTTGTCATCATACACCATCTTGCCAAATTTGGTACTGATAGACTGAATAGTGTCCAAGAAATATCCAACGTTAAAGTTTTCCGGACGGACGGACGGACGGACGACTCGGGTGAGTACATAGACTCACTTTTGCTTCGCATGTGAGTCAAAAATCGGCGGAAATTTGCCTTTCGGCGGACAATTCCCATGCCTGTATCATATCAATATGTTTTTGGAATCAGGAAATGATAAAGAATAAGATGAAATCATTTTTGGATCGATTTCTTAAATGTTAATCGTAAGATTAATTAATCTATTTTTGTTAATTGTGATCACATTTTAAGAGTAAAAATGACATATGTATATATTTTTAGATTCAGAATGTGATGAAGAATACGATGCAATCAATTTTAAATCTGTTTGCGAAAAATCGATTTTAATGACAACTTTAATGAGCAAACTCATTAATTAATTTTTAAGCCTTCAAGCTGAAATGCAATACCAAAGTCCGGGCTTCGTCGAAGATTACTTGAGCAAAATTTCAACCAATTTGGTTGAAAAATGAGAGCGTGACAGTGCCACCTCAACTTTCACGAAAAGCCGGATATGACGTCATCAAAGACATAATTTATCAAAAAAATGAAAAAAACGTCTGGAGATACCATACTCACGATCTCTCATGTCGATTCCCCCCTCTACGTTAAAACATTTAGTCAAAACTTGACTAAATGTAAAAATGGTGACAATTTGAAACAAGTTATTCACAAAGCACACTGACACTGACACAGTTTAATTGAATATGGGCCTACAGCCGGCCCTTTCAATGGGGGGGTACACATGAATCACAGGAAAAAATAGAAAACATGATATTTAAACGTATGCAAAATACACAGTGGTTTGTTCCAAGCTTTCCTCTATCAATAATCATGCACATCAATGCTGCCTAATATATACATACTAGCAGTCAGGCCCGGCTTCGCCCGGGTGTTTCTGATCTTCCCTCTCTCTCAGAAACTTCTAGAATCTTATTCCAATGAGAATAAGCGATAGATGAAAGTGTGAGCTCATACATTTGGATTAAAAGGCTGGGACTGACAGTGTGAAAGCATCACCATCAACACACTCTTTTTGCTGAAAAATAACTTTTTGACTTGAGTTATCTCCTTTTCTTAGGAAAATTCTAGATACTTGAAAACCAGGTCTAACATCGACTCTATATATTCTGTAAAGACTGATCAGGCGTGCCTGCATTAGAAGAGAAGATACCTCCCTTCAATGTATACAAAGCAGGGGCGGATCAGTTCATTTTATGGGGGGGGTTTCCAAAAGTATATTGTGAAGATATGGGTGTGAAGGCGCGAAGCGCCGAGCCGACGGCGCGAAGCGCCTAGCTTGCTAGGGGGGTCCGGGGGCATGCCCCCCGGAAAATTTTGAAAAAAAGGATGCAAAATGGTGCAAGCTGGTGCATTCTGAGGATGATCATTACTAGTTCCAGGCAGCAGATTTTGTCACTGATTAATACCCAACAAATTGAAACTCAACCCAAAAAAACACACAAAAATATTTTTATTTTTTGGCTGGGGGGGGGTTTCCGGAAACCCCAGAAACCCCCCCCTCGTCCGCCCCTGCAAAGTAAGAGTTACCTCCCTTTGCTTCTAGAAATTTCCTGAACTGTCCGGTTAACTTTTTCTTCTTCATTTCTTCTCCTCATAGGAGCGATAGAGAGTCTGTAATATCACTGGCATTATGTGCTTGCTACATGTGATCACCAGGCACTGAACTGGCCTTGCACAGCAGGGGGCAGGGTTAGTGTGTGTGTGGGGGGTGGGGTGGGGGCGGGATGATAGCGGGCGGGGGGTAACCCTTGAGAATTACACGGTATACTGGTTTGATGAGAGTTACCTCCCTTCCGTGGGTGACAAAGCATGACTTACCTCCCTTGTACTATGTAGACTGTATTGATAGATGGGGAGGGTCATTATCCGAGGAAGGAAACAATGTCTGGAGAAACTAAAACCCAGGTGCACATCTGCGGCACCTAGGGAGTGTGCATGCAAAATATCTTGTTCCTGCCTCTTGCCATCTCTGAGGTATGGCGACCACAGACACACAGACACACAGACACACAGACAGACACTCTCTTTTATTATATGTATAGATACACAAAGCACACTGCACAGCACTCAAGCACAAGAAAGTCAGTCTTCTTTGGGGGCATAATTATATATCAAACTTGAATGTCAAATACAAATGAACACCTCAATTGAAGGCCAGAGTATTGTTCTGGATGAACACTTCACAAAATACAAGAAGAACTATAATATGGTTTTGTTTTACAATATTTGTGCAAAGTACACTTCTCGAAAAATCACAGCAATATTGGAATGACACTGAGAGTACCATGATTAAAGCTGTGGTCTATTTATGACTATCTGGGGCTACCAGTTTAAAAAGATTAAGGCTGAAAATCATGTACAGAATTCTGTTCAGAAAACGCTACCCGAAACCCCACCTATACGGCGTGTATGACCTTCAGAGCTTCAGTCAACGCTTGGATTTTGCAGTGATAACATCCGGTTTGCTCTCTCAAAAATGATCATATTTTATCTTTAAGAGAGATCAAGGGGAAAAAATAATTGCCCAGGCGAAGATTCGAACTCTTGACCTCGAGATTTCGTGTCTGATGTCCTTACCACTAGGCTACTGCACCAATTGAGAAAACGAAGGAAAAACATTGATATGAAATCGTTTTATGTTATTCATGAATCAGCATGGTTTATATCTCTATCCGCCCACTGTTCAGAAGTGAATTCATATACATGTTTAACTATTTCTTTGATGTCTGTTTTCAACTGCACATATAGAGCTTTGGAGAGATTCAATTACTGTTCTCATTTTTCTTGCGTGTCAGTGTAAATAGAGATATCGTAGCTAATACATGGCGCGAATGTCGTGTAGCATGACGGTGTAAACATGTACTGCGATTTCTGAAACATGTTTGCAAATAAAGGCAAATCTGAACGGCAATTTGTTACGTTTTTGCAACGCATGAATGGTAATTCAACCGTAGAATGACATAAAACAATTTTTTTTTCCTCCATCTTTGACAACACTGGTGGAGTGGCCTAGCAGTTAAGCCATCGGCCCCGACATTACGAGGTCTTGAGTTCGAATTCCTGACATGGCGTTTATTTTTTCTGCTTGATCCTTCTTGACAAGTATTCTCAGCTCTGAGAGAGCAAACTGCCTGTTACCACTGCAAAATTCAAGCATTGACTGAAGCTCTCAAGGTCATACACGCCATGTAGGTGGGGTTTCGGGTAGCGTTTGCTGTACAGAATTCTGTACATGATTTTCAGCCCTATCTTTTCAACCTCGTAGCCCCGGATAGTCAAAAATAGACCACATGAGCTTTATATGCTGCATTGGTGTTTGTGCACAACACGAATTTCAGGATACACAATCTCTCTCTCTCAACTCTCCCCCTCTCTCTCTCATCTCTCTCAAATTATGAATCTGTGTATGAGTGTACATCTGATGTTTGTTTTGTCCCTCTGGATGAATCAAACTTTTTTGTCATCGATGCGAGCACTCGCTAAATTCCATAAACTATTATTTAAAATCCAAACTCTCTGTCTCTCTCTCTCTCTTAATTAATTTTGTTTGTTTGTATCCCTTTGCATTATTTTCATATGTCAGCTTAAATGTGTTTTTATTCATTTGATATTCGTAAAGATCATGTAGTAGTTGCGATAATGCATGATTATAATCTCGCGTCAGCCTAAAATCTCCATCCTTGAGTAATAAAGTTTGTTTGTGTGTTTGCTCTCTCTCTCTCTCTCTCTCTCTCTCTCTCTCTCTCTCTCTCTCTCTCTCTCTCTCTCTCTCTCTCTCTCTCTCTCTCTCTCTCTCTCTCTCTCTCTCTCTCTCTCTCTCTCTCTCTCTCTCTCTCTCTCTCTCTCTCTCTCTCTTCTCTCTCTCTCTCTCTCACACACACATATTATGCATCTTTTTTCTTTCTCAAAGACGGCATACACCTGTATATTATGTCACTTCACATGGATATGTCCTGTATGTCGTGTCACATCATTACATGCCATGTGAAACTACCTTTAGCTCTGTTGTCTGGTGGGACCCTCATCCAGCAACCTCATCACGTGACTGTAGATGAAGAAACACTGAAATGACATGTAAACACACCAGTTATATACATGTAAACATACCAGTAAACCACATGTAAACACACCAGTAAAACACATTTAAACACTCCAGTCAATCACATGTAAACACACCAGTTATATACATGTAAACATACCAGTAAAACACATGTAAACACACCAGTCAATCACATGTAAACACACCAGTAAAACACATTTAAACACACCAGTAAACTCATGTAAACACACCAGTCAATCACATGTAAACACACCAGTAAAACACACCAGTAAAACACATGTAAACCCACCAATCGCTTGTAAACACACCAGTAAAACACATGTAAACACACCAGTAAAACATGATTGTAAACACACCAGTCAATCACATGAAAACACACCAGTAAATCACATGTAAACACACCAGTAACACACGTGTAAACACACCAGTAAAACACATGTAAACACACCAGTAAAACACATGTAAACACACCAGTAAAACACATGTAAACATACCAGTAAAACACATGTAAACACACCAGTAAAACACATGTAAACACACCAGTAAAACACATGTAAACACACCATTACCAGTCAATCACATGAAAAAGGAGAAGAAAAGGTTCATGACAAAAGCATGGTTAGCACACCCACACACATACACACACGCACACACACACACACACACACACACACACACACACACACATACGCACACTCACACATACACATACGCAAACACACACATACACATACACACACACACACACACACACACACACACACACACAAACACATACTCATGCACACACACACACACTATGAATCTTTAACCACTAAAAAAGAAATATCTTAAAAATTACAAACCACACCCATGCATTACTTAAATCCCCACCCAACACTCGCTGTCTGACATTCAATCACAATCAACAACCAACAAAGAAGCAAGATTGAAGAAGATTTTGGATTTGAAATAGGAAGTGTTAATATAGCTCATCTCCTTAGTCGGCCCAAACCACCCACCCCCCCCCCCCCCCCCCCCACATCAACCCTAAGTACAGTGGAACTCCCCAATTAACCCCCCCCCCCCCCAAAAAAAAAAACACACAAGAAGTTTTGTTTCCATTTTGAGACCTTAATAGGTTTTATTCAGATTTTCTGTTCATAACCTCCATATTCTTAACTCTATTTTAAGTCTCCCTCTTTTTTCAAGACCTGAAATCCCCACAGCAGCGTTGTCCTACCTCCACAAACATGCAGACGGTCCTGCCAACGGTCAGCACAGCGATACCCAGCAGCTGACCCCACAGAGGTACAGACAGTCCTGTGGCCAGGTAGCCAGTCCTGTAGCCGTAGAGCCACAGAGGCAGCACGTTCAAACCGGTGATGGCCGCTGTTCCCCAGAAGGTTTTGAAGTCTGTAAACACACACCAGAAAGGAAAATGGAATAGGGATTGTCTTCCTGCTAATTTTTTTTCTTCTTCTTCTTCTTCTTCAGCGTTCCAGAAATTCTGGTGACGTGTGAGCTCGTTTGCCCATTTGGGTTCCTCACACTATATTCTGAGAGCATAGTCAGCTTCACTCCACTTTCGTTGGGAAGGCATGCTGGGTATTTTCGTGTTTCCATAACCCACCGAACTCCAACATGGATTACAGGATCTTTTCCGTGCGCACTTGGTCTTGTGCTTGCGTGTACACACGAAGGGGGTTAAGTCACTAGCAGGTCTGCACATAAGTTGACCTGGGAGATCGGAAAAATCTTCACTCTTAACCCACCAGGCGGCAGCGACCGGGATTCGAACTGACGACCTCCCGATTAGGAGGCTGACGCCTTACCACTGCGCCACTTAGCCCGTCCTGCTATATTCGAAGAAGCCGCATCCAAAGCTAAGGGCAATATCCAGACTTAGCCCTATGCAAGCGCAATGAAAGATCGTCAAATTGTTCACTCTTATTTCAGTATCTCACATCACTTCCGTGGGGCTTAATGTGGAGCATGCCATTTTGCTAGGGTCCTAAATTTGCACACACAAATACCAAGTCAAGTCGAATTGAGCATTTTTTTCTTGGTCCATAATGACACAATGTCTAAAAATCCTGTTATTTCCGCGGGTGTATTCAGGGGAGAAAACTGCTATGTTAATGGCAGCGTCATCTGTGTGACAAGGGCATAAGTAGTCTCCCTTCTCACAGAGTTTCTGAAGTGAACATTAGTCTCTTTTGTCTGTTTTTCTTTGTGGAAACTTATTTCTTTTCTTCAATTTCATGGCCAGAGAATAATGTGTATGTGTGTACATGTGCATGTGTGTGTGTGCATGGGTGTGTGTGTGTGTATATGTATGATGTGTGTGTGTGTGTGTGCATAAAAATAACATGTCCCCCCTGGCTCAGGTCTGAAGCAGTGAACCAGCACTACCAACTGAGCTACCAGCCCACCACCCTCTGCTCCGCAAGAGAAACCAATCCTTCAAAGTGAGGAAGAAAAAAAAAGAAAAAAAAGAAGAAGAAGAAAGGATGTCTCACTATTGCCCATGACACTTTTCACCAGCCAGGGGAAACTCTCTTCCGGTATCTTCCACTTGGGGCCTCGGCAATGGGTGCTGACGAAGGTCAACCATTCCACAAAAATCACCAAGTAGCCATACTGGAACACAATAAATACATGAAATGAAATAAAAATGTAATAACATACACAAACACAATCAAAAATACTCACACACACACACACACACACACACACACACACACACACACACACACACACTCAATCACACTCACACACACAATCAAACACTCACATGAACAAACAGCATCACAAAACCAGGTATTATACTTTTAACAGAAACATGAAGACTATCAAATATAACACAACAGTGGTACCTCTGTTAGAAAGACCTCCTCAAAGCAGACCTGTTTACCCCCATAAGTGTTTTGGAGTAATGCTCAGCCCCAAAAATAGTAATCCTGGCACAAAAATAGTAATCATCCAGCATTCGTCGCAAATTACAACGCACATGACAACTGTGTCTGCGAAAGGCAATCATGCACATATATCCATCATTCACACATCAGTCAGTTTTTGTAGTCATCATAATTTCAAAGAAGATCACATCAAAAGCACATGCATCACTGATTCTTTTTCTTTTGCTCGTAGTAGGCCTTTTTCAGTGTGTCAAGCGCTTCTCTACTGTACTTGCGCTTGCCGAATGAGTGAGGGCGAGACTTCACCACAAGAATAAGGCTCTCCCGCCTCATCAGACAGACATGATCTCTGGTCAGTCCTGTGCTTTTTCACCCCATTTTGCCATTGAAAAAAACAATGCCAAACATGTGAATAGAAGAAAGAAAAAAAAATCAAATTTTTTTTTTATCTTTTTTTTTTACATTTTTTTTATTTATGAAAATCGTAGTCTTGACACGGATAGCGGAATAGCGTATTTTTTTCAGAAAATCGTAATAAATTACGCCAAAATCGTAAGGGTAAACAGGTCTGTCAAAGCCACAACATTTCTATCTTAAAAGACAGAGATTTTTAAGATGGTCAGGTAGATTTAGTGACACTTTCACGTTGAAAATGTCTGAAAAAAATGTTTTTGTATAGTAGAAAGTGTCTTGCAAGGGAGCTGGGGCCTTTAAACCCAAGTTCAGTACAGTGGAACACCCATTTTAAGGACTACAGAAAAGTGAAGAAAATCAGGTCATGAAAAAAGAGGGGAGGTATAAAAAGGAGGTTGTATATGAGGAAAAAAAAAAAAGTTGTATGTTTCTGGTCACCCAACCCTACCTAGTTTTTTTCCCGCCGACCCTAGACTTTTTTTAATTGCATTTGTAAAAAACAATTTTTAAAAAAAGCGTCAAAACGAAAGTAACAGACGGCAGACGACACAAGGGGGATAACCCTGCATCCCTTTTGTCTCATTTGTTTTGTAATGTGTTGTCTTTCTCTTTGCATAGTAAGTCCAGTCTCTTTGCGTCACTGTATAGTTATTTTCTACCCTGACCAAAAACAAAAACAAAACAAAACAAAACAAAAAAATCCCTACCTACCTAACCTATTTTTTGTAGCCATGTTACCAGAAACATACAACTTTTTGGGGGGGCCTGAACAGAAAATCCTGAAAAGTAAGGTCTTCAAAGAAGAGTTCCACTGTATAAAGATCAAATAACAAAACATGACTCAAAAGGTTGTAAGCTGAAAGACAGTAACAAGTCGCGTAAGGCGAAAATACAACATTTAGTCAAGTAGCTGTCGAACTCACAGAATGAAACTGAACGCAATGCAACGCAGCAAGACCGTATACTCGTAGCATCGTCAGTCCACCGCTCACGGCAAAGGCAGTGAAATTGACAAGAAGAGCGGGGTAGTACTTGCGCTGAGAAGGATAGCACGCTTTTCTGTACCTCTCTTCGTTTTAACTTTCTGAGCGTGTTTTTAATCCAAACATATCATATCTATATGTTTTTGGAATCAGAAACCAACAAGGAATAAGATGAAAGTGTTTTTAAATTGATTTCAAAAATTTAATTTTCATATTAATTTTTATATATTTAATTTTCAGAGCTTGTTTTTAATCCAAATATAACATATTTATATGTTTTTGGAATCAGCAAATGATGGAGCATAAGATGAATGTAAATTTGGATCGTTTTATAAAAAACATATTTTTTTTACAATTTTCAGTTTTTTAATGACCAAAGTCATTAAGTAATTTTTAAGCCACCAAGCTGAAATGCAATACCAAACCCCGGCCTTCGTCGAAGATTACTTGACAAAATTTTAAACCAATTTGGTTGAAAAATAAGGGCGTGACAGTGCTGCCTCAACTTTCACAAAAAGCCGGATATGATGTCATCAAAGCCATTTATCAAAAATTGAAAAAAACGTATGGGGATTTCATACCCAGGAACTCTCATGTCAAATTTCATAAAGATCGGTCCAGTAGTTTAGTCTGAATCGCTCTACACACACACACAGACACACACAGACACACACAGACACACACAGACACACACACACACACACATACACCACGACCCTCGTCTCGATTCCCCCCTCTACGTTAAAACATTTAGTCAAAACTTGACTAAATGTAATAAAAAAAATATAAAAAAATTAAAATTCAAAAAATAAATTGAAAATTAAAACACACACAAAAAAACATGACTCACACAAGGTACAAACCTCATGTAAAGAGCACCACAGTAGTCCTCGGCTGAACACGTCTATAACCACATCAAACTGCAAGCAAGACAAATATACTGTAATAGACATCGTTTCAGGAAATAACTCTGTCTGGATTTCAAGCGCTGTGCATGTGGCCGAAAGAGTTGCTGACCCCTGACAGTGAATCAAACAACAACATGCAGCCGACCAGTAAAGACCAGCGACTGCAGCGACTGACTAGCTCCGATGTGCATGCTATGCACTCTCTGCTTGACACAAGGCTCTTCTCTTTTGAAAATATCCACATCAAAGTTCACAATTCGTTGCAGTAATAACTGCTGGCCTGCAATGATCGCCGACAGCATATGTTTTTCTTGAAGTAACATGGGTTTGGCTTGAGGCCTCATCGGAGTTGGTTCGTCCAGCCCACAATAAAAATCTCAACAGAGTAATATTAGAACATCGTCCTTTCCTATTTTTGCCAACTATGATGATCTGTCCTTATGTCAAAATACTCACTGAATCCCACCTCCCCCCGTTTATGCCATCACTTACATTTCAGATCAATACAAATGTATGCGCAAACAGAAAGCATGAGTCAATGGCTTGTTAGGTAATTTTATACGTTTTGCTTGAAACTCATCTTCTTGATGTTCTTCTTTCTTGTGTTTTGTTTTCCACAGGCTGAGAGAGAACCAGCTGCAGTCACAGAGAGAGAGTCTGAGCGATTGTGTGTGTGTGTGTGTGTGTGTGTGTGTGTGTGTGTGTGTGTGTGTGTGTTTGCATGAGTATGTGTGTACATGTTTGCAATTGTGCGTGTGTGTGTGTGTGTGTGTGTGTGTGTGTGTGTGTGTGTGTGTGTGTGTGTGTGTGTGTGTGTGTGTGTGTTTTATTACATTTAGTCAAGTTTTGACTAAATGTTTTAACATAGAGGGGGGATCGAAACGAGGGTCGTGGTGTATGTGTGTGTGTGCGTGTGTGTCTGTGCGTGTGTGTGTAGAGCGATTCAGGCTAAACTACTGGACAGATCTTTATGACATTTTACATGAGAGTTCCTGGGTATGATATCCCCAGACGTTTTTTTTCTTTTTTTCGATAAATGTCTTTGATGACGTCATATCCGGCGTTTTGTAAAAGTTGAGGCGGCACTGTCACACCCTCATTTTTCAATCAAATTGATTGAAATTTTGGCCAAGCAATCTTCGACGAAGGCCGGACTTCGGTATTGCATTTCAGCTTGGTGGCTTAAAAATTAATCAATGACTTTGGTCATTAAAAATCTGAAAATTGTAAAAAAAAAATAAAGATTATAAAACGATCCAAATTTACGTTCATCTTATTCTTCATCATTTCCTGATTCCAAAAACATATAAATATGTTATATTCGGATTAAAAACAAGAAAAAATAAAAATTATGATCAAAATTAAATTTTCGAAATCAATTTAAAAACACTTTCATCTTATTCCTTGTCGGTTCCTGATTCCAAAAACATATAGATATGATATGTTTGGATTAAAAACACGCTCAGAAAGTTAAAACGAAGAGAGGTACAGAAAAGCGTGCTATCCTTCTCAGCGCAACTACTACCCCGCTCTTCTTGTCAATTTCACTGCCTTTGCCACAAGCGGTGGACTGACGATGCTACGAGTATACGGTCTTGCGGAAAAAATGCTTTGCGTTCAGTTTCATTCTGTGAGTTCGACTGAGCTTGACTAAATGTTGTATTTTCGCCTTACGCGACTTGTTGTGTTTGTGATGTGTGAGTGTTACATAACAGTGTGTCTCGGTGTCTACAGCCAGTACAGGTGTGCAAGACTTAGCTTTTGAAATGCACATTGCTTGGACCTGCAAAAACAGACTCTGCTGTAATGTGCTAATGCGCTCTGCAAACACAACTCTTTCTGCTTGTAAAATACTCACCCAGGCTCCAAAATCCGAACACTGGTTCAGCTTACGAGCTGCATAACCATCCACCCCTGAAATATAATGCAACACAAAGTTCACTTCACAAGCTAATTCAGTTTACAAACAACAGCAAACAAAGAACATAAGACAAATATATACATGTAGTAATGTCCCTGAGGAATTGAACGTTGTTTGCTTTATTTTGAAGTTCATTGTACATTGACGATTTATGTCTTAATCATAGAAGTACGTAGCTTGAATAAATGTAAGGCAGTTACAAAGAAACAACTTAATTACACAGTAGCCCAAAACGTTACGGTACACCCCGGCCATTAGGCCTAAAAAAAAATAGGTGTGGTTACGGTAACCCGACCTACCCTATTTTTAGGGGGCAGACCCTATAACTTTTTATTACATTTGTCAAAAAAACAAAAAAAAACCAAGAAAATGAGTGCAGAAAACGCAATGAAAGCGAAAAGCGCCCGAGTCGCACACTTATTTCCCTGTCAAGTAGGTTTAATTTGTACACATTAGAAAAAAAAGTTTTAAAAAAAAAGTGATTGCCTACCTTCCTACCCTATTGTTTTTGGCTATGTTACCTTAACCACACCTATTTTTTTTTTTGGCCTTAGCATGCCCCTCTCCCACCAGTCACAAAGCATGAGCGGCAAAATGTGATACTATCATACAATCATACCGTCAAGAGCGATGGAAGCTGAGTACAGGATGATGAACCAGAGAGGCTGCTCGTAGAATACAAATGCCAAGATGGTGAGAATCACCCGCATGTACCCTGTAATATCAATAATCAAATATGTTAAGTAAGCGAATACATGAGTTAATTAATGAATTAAACAATAAATTAAATAGGAGGAGAGCTGGACAGAAAATTAATTGACTTGATTTAAAACATTAACTAGAACACAACATGCATGCAAGAGGATGGCTGGGAGTGAGACTTTGATATGGCCAAAGGATTAAACCTTCACAATAATCACACACACACACACACACACACACACACACACACACACACACACACACATACTCACACGCTACCCTAATTGTTCCTCGTAAAACAGTTTGCTGCTATTTTAACAATATTTTTGCTAGCTAACTGCTATCATTCCATACAATAAAGCTCAGTGCTGGCATTATTATACTTGAAATACCTGAACTGTCTTTTACATAATATATTATAAAAAGTTTATACTGAGAGCTGGGACAATGTATACAGAACAAATTCTGGATACCACCTGTGTGAGTGTGTGATGAGGGAGTGTCACTGTGTGTGTGTGTGTGTGTGTGTGTGTGTGTGTGTGTGTGTGTGTGTCTGTGTGTGTGTCTGTGTGTGTGTCTGTGTGTGTGAGAGCCCTGGCATGACAATACACATGCCTTCATATCAGTGTACAGAGACTCACCAATAATGTTTGGGACATAGAGCAGAACGTGCACCTTCTCCATGTCTGTCTGCAACCAGTAAACGTCTTCCGGGTGTGAAGTCGTAACACCAGGTCTGCTCAAGCCTCCTTCACGTACGATGGCTGAAGGACGAAAAACATGACCCTTCACTTTGACACCACTTGCCTGCACTGCACAACAGCGCTGCGCATTGTCCACGTACGAATTTCGCAAACTCATCTATAATGATAAAAAAAATAGCATGCTGAGGTGATTGAGCGAAACTCATCCACTCTAACTCTAACTCTAAGCCGAACCTGAATCTATTCAACTGATCTCGGAGCGAGCATTATCGACGCGCACTTTCTTTTTACTGTAGTGCAGAGTGTTTTTGTTTCGATCACAAACCCGGAATACAGGTGCTCCGAACGCAACGATTACAGGAGCGATTAAATGGATCCTGCATACTCTCTCCTAGCCCTGTGGATATGGATTCAAAAGTACTGTTTTGCACAGGTCTTGTAAATTTCGCTAGGCGTGTTTGGTAACAGCAAATCAGGCGCGATAACTCTTACAACTTTCCAGGGGAAGCAAAGCTGCGAGAACGAACTAATTGTAGATGGTGCCTCCCCCGAAATGCTGCCTGACTGGCACACACACACACACACACACACACACTCACACACACACACACACACACACCGTCATACACACCCTTGTCTTTTTGCCAAGCCAACCCAACTTTCCCTCTCGATCATTATATCAAGGGACCTAACCGTGCAATGTGGAGCACCGTATACTACAAGAGTTATTTCCCCTGTTTGTGTTACCCCCAAACAGCATGGCTTCCGCATAGGAAATGTGGTTAATTTGGTCAGTGGGTGGGTGTTGTTTTGTCTGTTTTTGTGGTATTCCTGAGTAAGATTTACGTTTCATACGATACTGGAGAAGTCTTTTCTACTTAAAATATGCATCCCACGCGTGTGTGGCTTCTGAATCGACAGAATACCTCGATGCAAGTTTACTGCGTGAGAAAGTCTTTCAGTCAGTGCTTTGCATTTTGGAGATTGGTGGCCAGTGCATTTTGTTCGTGCAAACTTGTGTGTGTTTCATTGCCATGTATGGCTTTCCCTTCTATGCTTTACTGCCAGTCTGTGTGTGTGTGTGTGTGTGTGTGGCCAAAAAGAAAAATATGTCTGTTTCCGGTAACATCGCCGAAAAAGATAGGGTCGGTCGGTCGTTTTTTTTTGTTTTTTTTTTATTTAAAAAAAAAAAAAAATTTAGGGGCAAACGGGGCATTAAGCCCCCCCCCCCCCCCCCCACCCGTTTTTTTGAAACTTTCAAAATTTGGGACTTCAAATGGGAACAGCCCAACTTTAATATCATGGGGCAATTAGACTCGAGTGTAAAAAGTAAACCTACATACAATTAAAATTGTGTGGAATATCTATCATTTTTTGCAGAATATGTTCAAAAAAGCAACAGAGCCTAATACATCCCTGAAAATTGGGCATTAAGCCCCCCCTTTTTTACGGCAGCCAGCTGTCTACATCTGTAGCTGTGTATGCATTGTGTTACTGTCAGTGTTAATGCCTGCTGTTCTCTCTGTCTTTTTAGTGTGGTACAATTTACAACACACAGAGGTCTTAATTAGGTATATATCCAGGTTTCCCAATTGCTTCGTTTCCGGCCGATTTATGTGGAGCACGTGATGCGCACAAAAAATATTGGCGGTTTAGAAGTGTCGTCTGCGCAATGATCGCGGCGGCTTTCTTGACCGCCAAGGACGACCACGCACGTTGTGAGACGTCATTCGTTGGACCTCAATATGTACTTCATGCTTCTTAAACATTTTGTCACGCTCATAAGAAAAATACCAAACTCAGTGTTTGGCGTTTCTGCAGTGAGGCTACAGGGGAAGCTACTGGAAGGGTACCTATCATGTGTTAGAGAGTACAAACTCTCAGACCATTGGATATTGTCACGGTTACATTCTCAACCAAATTAGGCACTTTTCAGCACAGGCCGCTGATTTGATACAGACTTGTTTGGAGATTGTGAAGGTATGCAAAAGCTTTTTTGGTTAGGCCAAAAAAAAAAATAGGTCTGTTTACGGTAACCCGATTGACCCTATTTTTTTCACGCGACCCTAGACTTTTTTTTGGCATTTGGGAAAGAAGAAAAATGCAAAATAACGTAAAAATATGGTTTTTTGGAAAAAATTAAAAACAAAAAAATCCCGACCTACCGACCCTATTTTTTTGGCCTATGTTACCGTAAACAGACCTTTTTTTTTTTTGGCCTTATGCAGCTGTGCTGATTGAAAACGTTGCTGCCAGCTCTTTATCTCTTGCTTATCCAGCTGTCAAACGCTCAAGATTGGTAGTTTGCAACTTTTATCTAAAATATATGAGATAGGAAGATTGTTCAGAAATGATAAATCAAAAAACTTTTTTTTCTCAAACACACATAAAAAGTGACAGGCAATTATCTTATGAGCGTGACGGTTTGCAGTGGTTCACTGGCGTGGCTTTTCGCTGTACTGGCAATGCATGTGGGTTGTTGTCTATTTTACCGAACACATCCATGATTTTAATTGTGTTGCACTGGCAATGCATGTGGGTTGTTGTCTATTTTACCGAACACATCCATGGCAATAATTATGATTTTAATTGTGTTTCAGGCTTGGTCCACCAAGGCCCAGTCAAGGTTCGAACAGCTCTGCGAGGAGGTCTGACCACAACCACTGTCCACCAAGGCCCAGTCAAGATTTGAACAGCTCTGCGAGAGGTCTGACCACAACCACTGTCCACCAAGGCCCAGTCAAGATTTGAACAGCTCTGCGAGGAGGTCTGACCACAACCACTGTCCACCAAGGCCCAGTCAAGATTTGAACAGCTCTGCGAGGAGGTCTGACCACAACCACTGTCCACCAAGGCCCAGTCAAGATTTGAACAGCTCTGCGAGGAGGTCTGACCACAACCACTGTCCACCAAGGCCCAGTCAAGATTTGAACAGCTCTGCGAGGAGGTCTGACCACAACCACTGTCCACCAAGGCCCAGTCAAGATTTGAACAGCTCTGCCAGGAGGTCTGACCACAACCACTGTCCACCAAGGCCCAGTCAAGATTTGAACAGCTCTGCGAGGAGGTCTGACCACAACCACTGTCCACTAAGGCCCAGTCAAGATTTTAACAGCTCTGCGAGGAAGTCTGACCACAACCACAACATGCCACATTCCTTGCTCGCACTTTTTGAGTGCCAGTTGTGAGTTACATTTGTGGACGCAAGAATCTTCCAGGACAGAATCTAGTGTGGGTGTTAGTTATTTAAATGTAGGGAGAAAGTGGACTTGATTTGGATTCACAGAACAAGCAGCTACCTAGTCTGTGTTGAGAAATATGTATTCATTGCTGCACTATTTTACCACAAAACACAGATTCCTGGAAAACATCGGTTTGATCAACTTATTCTCAGGTGAACAAAGTGAAAAGCACCGATGGAAACACTGAGGTCTGTACTGTGACTGTCAAACCATACACTTATTGTGTTGAAAGCTGCCGTGGGTGGTTAAAACACTCGAACAGAACAGAAAAACGGAGTGAAACAGAAACTATTTTGTGATTCTGATGCTGTCTTTGTGTCAACTTTTGATGCGGCCTTGTTTATTATTGGCTGCAGCAGCTGTCTTCCTCTGATGATGAATGGATCGTCAAACCTGCATTGTGGAAAGATTGATCTTGTCAGATCTGAGTTAAATATTGTGTCAGTTTAGTTGTTATTTCATTCCAGACAGCCTATCCTGCAAGTTCAAGGTCTTCCCTTTCGTTGGATGGAAATCAGTGCCAGTGGAACTCTAGCTTCAGGTCGGTCAGTGTCCTTGACCAGTACAGCTTGACTATGAAGATCCAGGCGGTTAGAACTTTGCTCCTTGTGACGATCTTTGTGATTGTGATCATGTGCATCTACTTCGCCCTCATTCCCGAGTCCTACTATCTCAGTCGCCATTTCAAACCCAAAAACCTGACCCAGGGTTTCCCCGTCGTTAAGGACGCGTCTTTCAGTTTATCGCGTTGGGGCGCAGCGTTGACAAACAGCAGCAGTGTGTCCAGGAAGGTGAGCTCAGACATGAAAACATCGATACAGATCGCACGAGATATTTACCACACGCACGGAGTGGTGCTGTTCACGATGGTCAACGACGCTTTCTTCCCGTTCGCTGCCAGCTGGTGCTGCAACACGGCTCCCATGAACAACGTCCACCACCGCGCGCTGTTCCTCACCACAGATCAGATGACCGGTCAACGGCTTAGCCACTTGTGGCCGAACATCACCGTGGTGACGCTCAACAGTTCTCAGTACGCGGGCAGCCAGGAGTACAGCAAGGCGGGCTACGTTCGCATGATGGTGGAGCGCACTCGCTACATCCTGCACTTGCTGGAAGCCGGGGTCCGCTTGTTGCTGTTCGAGGTGGACTGCGTCTGGCTGAGCGACCCCGTGCCGGCTCTCCTGGCGCGACACGCTGAGGGGGACATCCTGGCCACCAAGGTCACAGACCTGGACGTCACGGCTGGCGGCTTCCTGCTCCTGAACCCTACTAAAGCCACGGTCAAGCTGTGGCGACATCTCACGGACAAGATGGACAGCCTCTACCGGCGCCTGCAGAACAGCCAAGATGCGGCGGATGTGTCTGAGGCAGACAACGACCAGCAGTACTTCACCTTGCTGGTCAGGAAGAAGTTTGCAGGGGTTCGAGTCGTTCACCTGCCGGCTGAGTTGTTTCCTGACGGCAAGTGGTACAAGCTTCCGGCCAGTGAACGGTCTTCCAAACCACGCCCCTTTCTCATCAACAACAACTGGGTGGTTGGAGAGGCAGCCAAAATGAGAAGAGCGAAACGTTTCGGTCACTGGTTTTGGAACGATGAGGGTAAAGGTAGCTGCAATTCTACAGCTGTTGACAGTCTGTTTTACTGAATTGTAAAATCAAACCAGCAAAACTTTTCAGACACGGTATTGGTCGTTGTGGTGTCAGTTGTTGTGCTTTAGTTTGTGCACTCCTTTGAATTCAGCAGGCATCCGTTGTATGTATTATACATGAGTATGTTAAGTCACACACTTACAGTACAGTATTGGTTCTGTTTATACCGTGGAACCCACTTCTTACATCCTCCACAAATCTGAGAAAAAACTGGTCTTAAAAATGAGGGAGTCTTAAAATGGAGGTAAATTTACAGAGGTTATGAACAGAAAATCTGAAAAAATAAGGACTTTAAAAGGAGGGAGTCTTGAATTGGGGGGCAGGGGCTCACATCCATGGGAGGTGGCATAGGACAAATGTCCTGGACAATGCAAAAGTAATAGGATATTTGACCAGAACAAAAATAAATCAATAGGACATTTTTTTAACGTAAATTTAATCAAACTTGACTAGTTTCTTGTCACAAAGTAACACAACATATAAAATCATTTTCTTGAGCAACGGTTCTTCTTCTTCTTCTTAGTGATAGGTAGCCAACATCAGCATGGTGATGAATCTGCTACGCTTGGGTGATGGTGGTTCCAGTCTATTGCTTGGTCAGGGGTGAAGTTCAGGGGGGGGGGGGGGGGGAGGTTGGGGGTAGGGGGGGGGATGATGGGTCAGTGGAGAGTTGCCAGTGGAGGGTTTCATCTGGCTCTGGCTGCTCAGAGGCCGGAGGGAGCTCAGTTTCAGTGTCACTAGCCGCTGATGAGGGCACAGATTTGAAGTAAAAACTGGCCTTTTTCTGGCACCAATTTTCTTTTTCGGAGAGAAAAAAACGCCAAGGGAGGCAACTGTCAACCGGCTTGGATCATTCAGAGTTGCGACCCTTGGAAGCTCTTCTCTCTACAAAGCACATAAAGTCTCCCCAAGTTTAGTTTGCTTGGAGATACACATCGCTTTGCAAAACATCGATAAAATAGCAAATCAAACCACTGTAAACTGGAAAGTACGGACTATGTCCGTATCAAATGAAAGCATAATCGGACAATGACCACTTTGTGACAAAAACAATAGGACATATATATGTCCTCTTGCATGAAAAATGTATTTGGAAAAAATATCCATGTATGTCCGATGTCCGACGTGGATGTGAGCCCCTGGGGGGGTCTTTGAAGGGGAGCTTATCTGTATGTGCACTTCTAGGACAAATTTTGTAGTGGTCTACAGCGATAGCAATAATGTTGCTGCGGAAGACTTACAAATGATACAATATTATTTTTATTTTGAAGAAAAAATGATGAGAAATGAAAAAGAATGATGATCCCCCCCCGCGGGTTAGGGGGAAGAATTTACCCGATGCTCCCCAGCATGTCGTAAGAGGCGACTTACAGATTCTGTTTCTCTTTTTACCCTTGTTAAGTGTTTCTTGTATAGAATATAGTCCATTTTTGTAAAGATTTTAGTCAAGCAGTATGTAAGAAATGTTAAGTCCTTTGTACTGGAAACTTGCATTCTCCCGGTAAGGTAATACATTGTACTACGTTGCAAGCCCCTGGAGCAAATTTTTGATTAGTGCTATTGTGAACAAGAAACAATTAACAAGTGGCTCTATCCCATCTCCCCCCCTTCCCCGTCGCGATATAACCTTCGTGGTTGAAAACGACGTTAAACACCAAATAAAGAAAGAAAGAAAAAGAATGATGAGGTTTAAAATGATACAGTATTAATTTCATTTTGAAGAAAAAATATTGTAATGATTAGAAATGTAAAAAATGATGAGGTTTACAAAGAATGCAGTATTATTTTCAATTTAAAGAAAGAATGATGAGAAATGGAAAAGAATGATGAGAAATGGAAAAGAATGATGAGAAATGGAAAAGAATGATGAGAAATGGAAAAGAATGATGAGAAATGGAAAAGAATGATGAGAAATGGAAAAGAATGATGAGAAATGGAAAAGAATGATGAGAAATGGAAAGAATGATGAGAAATGGAGAGAATGATGAGAAATGGAAAAGAATGATGAGAAATGGAAAAGAATGATGAGAAATGGAAAAGAATGATGAGAAATGGAAAAGAATGATGAGAAATGGAAAAGAATGATGAGAAATGGAAAAGAATGATGAGAAATGGAAAAGAATGATGAGAAATGGAAAAGAATGATGAGAAATGGAAAAGAATGATGAGAAATGGAAAAGAATGATGAGAAATGGAAAAGAATGATGAGAAATGGGAGAGAATGATGAGAAATGGAAAAGAATGATGAGAAATGGAAAAGAATGATGAGAAATGGAAAAGAATGATGATGAGAAATGGAAAAGAATGATGAGAAATGGAAAAGAATGATGAGAAATGAAAGAATGATGAGAAATGGAAAAGAATGATGAGAAATGGAAAAGAATGATGAGAAATGGAAAAGAATGATGAGAAATGGAAAAGAATGATGAGAAATGGAAAAGAATGATGAGAAATGGAAAAGAATGATGAGAAATGGAAAAGAATGATGAGAAATGGAAAAGAATGATGAGAAATGGAAAAGAATGATGAGAAATGGAAAAGAATGATGAGAAATGGAAAAGAATGATGAGAAATGGAAAAGAATGATGAGAAATGGAAAAGAATGATGAGAAATGGAAAAGAATGATGAGAAATGGAAAAGAACGATGAGAAATGGAAAAGAATGATGAGAAATGGAAATGAATGATGAGAAATGGAAAAGAATGATGAGGTTTAAAATGATTGTTACATGTGTGTAGTGGCAGCATTTGTCTTCTAGTATTCAGGTACCTACACTTTAATTAGTCTAAGGGTGGTTATTATGTTGTAAGTGTCATGAATGAGGTTAACCTTCGTGGTTGAAAACGACGTAAAACACCAAAGAAAGAAAGAAAGAAAGAATAAAGGAGGTAGCTGATCACGATTATAGTGATATATGTATGTGTGTGTTGATCATAATTGGTCGTAAATAGCTATTAAGATTATTCTACTTCCCTTGGCATGTGATGTAAAGAATCAAAACTGTTACTACCCTATGTATTATGTGTCGGTAATTGTAGTGATCACTAGGAAACTTTTGAATGTGTTTATGTTAATTAAGCTACTTATGTTCTTCATGCCACAGAATGAAAATCATGTTTATCTGTTAATTCAGATCCTAGTCAAATCACAGCTATAAGTATGTGTTTATTCAGATCCTAGTCAAATCACAGCTATAACTATGTGTTTATTCAGATCCTAGTCAAATCACAACTATAACTATGTGTTTATTCAGATCCTAGTCAAATCACAACTATAACTATGTGTTTATTCAGATCATAGTCCAATCACAACTATAACTATGTGTTTATTCAGATCCTAGTCAAATCACAGCTATAACTATGTGTTTATTCAGATCCTAGTCAAATCACAACTATAACTATGTTTATTCAGATCATAGTCCAATCACACTATAACTATGTGTTTATTCAGATCCTAGTCAAATCACAGCTATAACTATGTGTTTATTCAGATCCTAGTCAAATCACAGCTATAACTATGTGTTTATTCAGATCCTAGTCAAATCACAGCTATAACTATGTGTTTATTCAGATCATAGTCCAATCACAACTATAACTATGTGTTTATTCAGATCCTAGTCAAATCACAACTATAACTATGTGTTTATTCAGATCATAGTCCAATCACACTATAACTATGTGTTTATGCAGATCCTAGTCAAATCACAACTATAACTATGTGTTTATTCAGATCCTAGTCAAATCACAACTATAACTATGTGTTTATTCAGATCCTAGTCAAATCACAGCTATAACTATGTGTTTATTCAGATCATAGTCCAATCACAACTATAACTATGTGTTTATTCAGATCCTAGTCAAATCACAACTATAACTATGTGTTTATTCAGATCCTAGTCAAATCACAACTATAACTATGTGTTTATTCAGATTCTAGTCCAATCACAACTATAACTATGTGTTTATTCAGATCCTAGTCAAATCACAGCTATAACTATGTGTTTATTCAGATCCTAGTCAAATCACAACTATAACTATGTGTTTATTCAGATCCTAGTCAAATCACAGCTATAACTGTGTGTTTTTTCAGATCATAGTCAAATCACAACTATAACTATGTGTTTATTCAGATCATAGTCCAATCACACTATAACTATGTGTTTATGCAGATCCTAGTCAAATCACAACTATAACTATGTGTTTATTCAGATCCTAGTAATGCAATCACAACTGTAACATACGTATGGCTAGTCAATCATTACCAGTTTAAAGGCAGCTGGTGTTTGAATCTTGCACATATGGGTCAGGTTGTTAGCTTGCTTTTGAGTGTAAAACCTTCTTTGTTGTTCAACGGGGAAAAAGCCTAACATCCATACTCATACCCCTACCGTACATCACCAAAGCAAATCGTGTTTTTGTTGGATTTTGCTTCTGCATGAATTTTTTTATTTCAACTTGAAGGAAGTCAACAAAATGTACACACTTGCATGCACAAACATTCACATGCACACACACACACACACTATATCACACACACACACACACACACACACACACACACTATCGCATGCACAC
>NC_090253.1:11398389-11488389 GCF_037325665.1 Littorina saxatilis
AATCTACTATCACATCACAAACGTTAGCACCAATAAACGGAAGTAAATCTGACTCTTGTTTCAAATGGAAAACATTTGTATATCTACGTAAGCTTACATGCTTCACACAAATTGGTAATAAAAACAAATTTTCTTTCTCCAAACAAACAGTTTTTTGTTGTTGGTTTTTTTCCAAAGTTTTAATCAATCAATAAACACGTGATAACAAACATGGTAACTGTGTGTTTTCTGTTTGTACACATACCTTCTCATTTACATGCGGTGCAGAAAAACTCATTATGTTAAATTTTACTTTATACAAAAGGACTAAAAATAGTTATACGTGAAACTATATACGTGTCAACATGTGTGGCATCAAAATGATCATATGTCATCATATATTGATCTATTCAAAAACAATATTCGCATCAAAACATATGCCTGTCTTTACCTTAAATCAATCAATCAATCAATCAATCAATGAGTCTTATATCGCGCATATTCCGTGGGTACAGTTCTAGGCGCTCTGCAGTGATGCCGTGTGAGATGAAATTTTATACGGCCAGTAGATTGCAGCCATTTCGGCGCATATTTACCTTTCACGGCCTATTATTCCAAGTCACACGGGTATAGGTAGACAATTATTAACTGTGCCTAAGCAATTTTGCCAGGAAAGACCCTTTTGTCAATCGTGGGATCTTTAACGTGCACACCCAATGTAGTGTACACGGGGGGAGGTTCGGACACCGAAGAGAGTCTGCACACAAAATCAGAGACAATAAACAATAATTTGTTTCTAATTAATAAAACTTCAGACTAACGAAATCTCAAAACAACATGATTTCCAAAAATAATTTCCAGTGTTAATCGTGAATCGTATTTTTTTTAAATGCTTACGCACATCTTTGCGATTAAAATAATATGATTATTTAACAGCAAGTTAACCCACTTAGGGATTAATAATTAGCACTGTAAACAGAAGTTTTCCACTTTCGAACACACTTTTTGTCATCAGTTGTGAACACCGTGTGACGAACTTCGTAATTCTACTGGAAAAAGTGGAACACATGGTAAGTGACGGCAATTAATGTTAGCATATGCAGGGCCGGATCTGGGGGGGGGGGGGGCGTTCCTGGGTTCAGGAACCCCCCCCCCCCCCCCCCCCCCATGGCCATCCGATGTACCTCTCAGAGAAAAGAAGAAGAAAAAATGTGGACTTTGGGATTATTCCACTGAACCACTATGGTAAATAAATATCTGAAGTATTTTGTTACTGTTGAAAATGTGTAATTTTGATTCCCAGTTGCAAGGAAAGACCAAAAAATTACCTCACAATTGCAAAATGTTCTCGGCTTCTGGGAGGCTTTGCCCCCCCAGACCCCCCAACGGGGCGTTGCCCCTGCACCCCATCGGGGCCTCAGCGGCCCATGGACCCCTGCCTTCAGTTGGAACCCCCCCTCAAACGAACTTGGTCCGGCCCTGATATGTGCTACTTTTGCCAGTAGAATCATATAGTATTTCACACTGTGTTCACAACAGATCACAAAAAGTGGGTTCACAAGTGGAACTCTTCTGTTTACAGTAGTGTGCTTTGTGTTTAAACAGTTGGAAAAAAACTTTTTCTTTTGACAATAATAATAGTAATAATAACGAGAGCATATATAGCGGAACAATCTCCTTTTCGAGTTGGTCGTTAGGCTAGCTGTCACCAGGGATGAATCCTAAAGGCACGTAGTCCTCTCCGTGAAAACGACGGCTCACCAGGGTCATTAGAGAGACACCTGGTTGAACAACGGAATCCTAAAGGCACGTAGTCCTCTCCGTGAAAACGACGGCTCACCAGGGTCACAGTCATTAGAGAGACACCTGGTTGAACAACGGAATCCTAAAGGCACGTAGTCCTCTCCATGAACACGACGGCTCACCAGGGTCACTCATACCTGTTTACCTTTACTATTTTTGAGTAAATGATTACTATTTGTTTGGATTTTGTGGAAAACATACTCCTTTTGAGTCCAGACTACCATTTTAAAATGTGCTTCAAATTAGGTTTGTGTTGCTAATGTTGGCGTTTGTAACCACTGGGTTACTATTTTGGTCATCAGATTACTATTTTTTGACTTTACCATTACTCTTTTCAAGCTTTGGCGGTAAACAGGTCTGGTCACTAGAGAGACACCTGGTTGAACAACGGTATCCTGAAGGCACGTAGTCCTCCCAGGCCAGGCTGTTACATGGAACAAGGCCATCATGCTAATTGAACACATACAAGTTACAAACAGCAGCCTTGACGTTTTCTGTGTGGAGTGGAACATTTTTGCGTGAAATGAATTTCTCGAAAGCCACTAGGGTCAATCTGGGAATGAATGCATCAACCAATTCCAACTGTGCCTGAGCAGTCAGGGTGTTGAGTGTTGGTATGTGTCCAGGTGAAGGATGTTCTGACACCGTGTAAAAGTCAGGCCAGATCTGAGAAAGGGACGGCCTGCGCCTTTTCAAAAGGCTAAACACCAACTAGCTGCTGACATACATCGGATTTTGTCATCCATCCCCTCAAAATCTGACGCCACAAAACGCTCTCGCTTTTTCGACCCTGGATTTCTCCCCTTTCGGCATCACATAAATAATAATAATACACAAAATTGCAAACAGAATAACCTGAACTCAAAATTAAAAAACAAAGGAATACTGTACTCACCATGGTGAGTACAGTATTCCTTTGGTTTTTAACTTTGTTCATCTTACCACAGTCACTTCGTTGTTTAGATTTCTGAACTCAAAAGTCAACTAAACATTCTCAAGCTGAACAGTTCCTGATATCACTCAGTAACAAGATTATGAACAGCCGTAGAATTGCAGCTACCCTCACGTTCGTTCCAAAACCAATGTCCAAAAGCTTGTGCTCGCTTGATCTTGGCTGCGTTTCCAACCATCCAGTTGTTGTTGATCAAAACAGGTCGCGGTTTCAAAGATCTTTCACCGGCAGGCAGTTGGTACCACTTGCCGTCTGGAAACAAATCGGACGGCAGATAAACAACTTTGATCCCTGCGAATTTCCCCCTGACCAGAGAGGTGAAGTACTGCTGGTCGTTGTCACCCTCTGAGACGGCAGCAAAGTTCTTTCTCTTCTCCAGGCGCCGGTAGAGGCTGTCCCTCTTGTCCGTTAGACGTCGCCACAGCTTAACGGTAGCCGTGGTGGGATTCAGCAACAGGAAGCCGCCAGCCGTGACCTCCCTGCCTGTGACCTTGGTGGCCAGGATGTCCCCCTCAGCGTGTCGCGCCAGGAGAGCCGGCACGGGGTCGCTCAGCCAGACGCAGTCCACCTCGAACAGCAGCAAGCGGACCCCGGCTTCCAGCAAGTGCAGGATGTAGCGAGTGCGCTCCACCATCATGCGAACGTAGCCCGCCTTGCTGTACTCCTGGCTGCCCGAGAAGCGAGAACTGTTGAGCGTGACCACGGTGACGTCGGGCCACCGCTTGGTCAGCCGCTGACCCGTGGTCCGGTCTGTGGTGAGGAACAACGCGCGGTGGTGGACGTTGGTCATGGGAGCCGTGTTACAGCACCAGCTGGCCGTGAAGGGGAAGTAAGCGTCGTTGACCATCGTGAAGAGAACCACGCCATAACGCCGGTAGATGGCTCTCACCACTTTCATAGACGTTCCATTGTCTACTATCAGAACCTTCCGGATGCTACCACTGTTGCTGTTTCTCGGCGCTTTACCTACAAGTGAAGAGATCACAGACTTGTTTTTAATGATTGACCGAAAGATGGAGTGATATCTCGGCCTGTGAGGGACTATTTGTGCAGCGTCTTGGGCAGTGAGAGACACGTACACAACGCGGAGCGCAAGCACAAAGCAAGACACACAGACAAGAGTTTGAATCTTGTGGAATTTCATGATGACTTGCTTGGTCCTGAGGAAAAGGTGTAAACGGATGATCTCTCCTTTCTTGACACTAAGATTAAGAGATTGTATGTCGACATAGGTTAGGCATATATGTAGTTGTTGTAGTTGTTGTTGTTGTTGTTGTTGTTGTTGTTGTTGTTGTTGTTGTTGTTGTTGTTGTTGTTGTCACTGAATTGGCCTGGCTTGAAGTCTGCAAAGGAAACATTCAATTACTTAAATGTCATCCTTTTCACGAGTAAACATGACATGTGGTGAAATCAATATAGAAAAGGTTGCCATCTGTGAAATGTGTTCCCGGAGGCAGCGGGGTGAAGAAAGCACAGATTCTCTAACAGAAACAAAACTCGGCAGATGTCTTTAACTGTGACATGCTGTCGTTTTTCGACGCGTGTTTTCGCGAAATGTTTCAATCAATCAATCAATCAATCAATCAACACACACAAAACTTAACAAATTGACTTGCAAGTTAACACAAACAAAGACATAAATACTAAAAGAAATTGAATAGATAGGAAGATGTACATTCTTACCTCTGTATCCCCCCTGTGCTTGGTGTGGCCACACTTTGTGCAGACTCTCCTCGGTGTCTAAACACCCTGTGTGTGCACGCATGCGCTCGGTTAATAACCCAAGTTCACAGCGAAAGTCTCAGGGCTTAGAAACATGAATGAGGAAAAAGAAAAAAAATAGGTAGCGCCGTACTGTATGGCAGATGGCTTTCCACAGAGAAAGCAGCCCGAATTTCCATGAGGGTAACCTTACAGGACTATTACACAATCTTATCCTCATCATATCCTTATCTAGCTTACTGAGCACAGTGAGCGTGCCTTCTGACGCTATCGACTGTCAATTTGTGGATTCACAAGAAAGCTATGAAGGAAAGACATATTTTTTCAATCCCTGTGAGATCCTTTTTGGTTCGATAGTCTCGTTAAGTTCGTGATCGGGAGGTCGTGGGTTCGAACCCCGGCCGGGTCATACCTAAGACTTTGAAATTGGCAATCTAGTGGCTGCTCCGCCTGGCGTCTGGCATTATGGGGTTAGTGCTAGGACTGGTTGGTCCGGTGTCAGAATAATGTGACTGGGTGAGACATGAAGCCTGTGCTGCGACTTCTGTCTTGTGTGTGGCGCACGTTAAATGTCAAAGCAGCACCGCCCTGATATGGCCCTTCGTGGTCGGCTGGGCGTTAAGCAAACAAACAAACAAACAAACAAACTAAGAACATTTATGAATCGATCCATTTTAGTAAGAATGTCTGCTATTTACTTATTGTTTTACGATTGAACGCCTACAAACGTGCAATTTTTTGTGGTTTTGACCAGACGCCTAAATGGTGTAAGTCTGTATCGGCCTCTGACGTGAGAAATGTATTATTCCTTACAACAACATTTGTAAAAACGAATGGAACTGTCGAAACTCCCAATGTAAGAACCGCATGTAGCAATACATATTTACTGACTTTTATTACCTGCCGCAGCAGCTTGAAATGAAACAAAATAACACACACACACACACACACACACACACACACACACACACACACACACACACACCCACACACACACACACACACTGACAAACACACACACACACACACACACACACACACACGCACACACTGCACACACACACAAAGTGTGCATTCATATAAGGCAGCTTTACATCAACTATCTGGAGTATACCGACAAAGAATCCAACATATATTGCTTCTATATATTACACAAGAGAATACAGTTGTCTAATTACGCATGCAGATCTCACAGAATAATCAATAAGATTATTATTTCAGATGTCACCTGCAAATACAACCGTCCGAGCGTGCGCGATATCACTTCCCACAGTTCGGTGGTTAGCATTGCACGGCGATCAATAGAAAGGGGAGACAATCGGGATCTGTACACACTCAGGGGGATGTGTTTCCGGTGAGTTGTGAATACATTTTGTCAGAAAGACAGCTTTAATCACTACATGTATGTCATGTCATTGCAGTGACACCCCCCCCCCCCCCCACACACACACATAATCCAACTTTCACAGACAAAAGGACAATGTAGTCTTACATCGAGGCACAGTCAAACCTGTGTGAATACCGACCACCAGAGGGCGTGACAAAAAGTGAATGTTATGGCCAGGTGTTCGCTATACAGAAAAATAATTATGTATATTAAAAAAAATGTTTAAACCCATCTCATCAGTGATCGTTTGGGGTGGTCGGACTGGACAGGATGGTTATTATTGCTTATTGTCTCTTCAGCATTTCATGCCGCTATGCGAGACCGGGTAATGGGCAAGCGGTCGTTATTAAGAGGTGGTGCATGACAGGCACTTGTGCAAGATATACATCCGTCATTTGGCTTGTATTCTCCAAAATCTGTCTTGTTTTGCACAGTTGGTTTTTTGGTCCTGTGTTTCAGATCGAAGAAGATGATATAGAGGATGAACTCTTCACAGTTTGACATACCAATGTGCTCACACACACGCACACACACATATTACCGAAGTCGATATACAAGTGCGTACACAAATTTATTTTCTAGCAGAAAATATAGGTGCAGTCTGTGACTGAATGGGTTTATGGAAAGCAGAAAACCAAATGTACCATGGTGGCTGGGAATTCTCCCTTCTACAAATGTACAATGTTACTGCCATCCCCTATTTGCTACCTTGGATCCATGGAAAGCCTGCTTCTGCAGAGTCCAACGATTGGGACCTTCATTAAACCAAATTAACACTCCCTGTGTGTATCTGCGTTAACGCATACACGTGTTGATACCATTTATATATCAAAAGCCTTCATTTTCTTGTCCAAGAAGTTTTAGTTTTACGATTAAACAAATGTCCTTGTATTGTTACACCATACCAGCCCTGAAAGTGGCGAGTATTTTACTCACCATGGCGAGTAGAAACATGTAACTGGCGAGTAGAAATGTTCATCTACTCGCCAAATGCGTGAAAAGTTGCTGAAACAAATTGTTGGTTTGGCTTATAAAGTTTGGTTTGCTCTCTGGCGAGTAAATTTTCAGAATCACTAGCCAAAGACTAGTGCTCAATTTTGTGGACATAAGTGTACCAAATGTTCAATCTTGGCTTCTGCAGTGCGAGTTCCTGGTTAGCATCCGGGATGAGTGTCTGTGCAGAGAATATTTAGATCACACAAGCATAAAAAAAAATGTACAGGTAATGTAAAATCCTGTAGCTATAGCAACATGTATTATATTGAACTCTCATCGATCGTTGCCGCGGTCATTCAGTTGTATATCATCACGCTCTGGATGCCGGTGTTCACAGCTCAACTTTGGTCAGCTCCTTCTCTCCTCCCGCCCTTGTGTAGACACTATGACGTCCATTGGATGATGACAACATCGGGCGTGACGTCATCATGTCCACTTCGTTGTCAAGTGATGCAGGTCCATAACAACGTGACCTTGCGGCGTTTACTCCTGCTTCAAGTGGCTCAATGGTGGAGATCTGTCAAAGCAAAAAAGACGCTATCACTAGAAATTCAATGGAACTACTTCAAGTGCGATAGTTTACTCACTAGGACATTATCTGCAAGCCAATATCACGATAACATGCACACAGTTAATCTTACTGTCTAGTCGATTTGCATACTTTGCCTAACAGTGGTGACACATGCAGTGTCCAGTAACATAAAAAGCTATTCAACAATCTTTGGAATGCGCAGTGCTAAACGTCCTGCCTTTTTTCTTTTTAATTCAGTTAGAGCACAGCTAGGTAGACTGTTTAACGAAAAAGATCTGCCTCTTCCCTATACATCCTGACAGCAAAGTGTGGTGCATATGGATGCTAAGCCCCAGTGTTCTGTTATGACTGACAGACCTGGCACAGGGCGAGGTTCTATCTGGCTTCCTGGAATCTTCTTTCTTGTTAAAGGCACAGTAAGCCTCCCGTAAACCATCACAGAGCTCCCCGAGCGTCTACATATAGTACAAGCATACTTCCATTTAAACGCTCACCGAACGGGAACATCCTGGCTGCTTTCTGTCGAGCGTGAGAAATTTTCAAAGAATTTATTTTCGTGGACTTGGCCCTTTACAACAATGGCGCCTCGTTTTGGTGCTGGACGGCTGTTATGAATATCCCGGAAATCACGCCCGGACAGTAAGCCTCCCGTAAACCATCACAGATACTGTCAGGCTTTTACACACAGTACAAACACCCTTCCATTTGAACGCTCACCAAACGGGAACATCCTAGGTGCCCTACGTAAAGAGCGAGCAATTTTTAAAGAATTAATTTTGCAGATTGTCTCGAACACTTTTTGGACCCATCCTGAACTCAGGTCAAAAATGAGTTACTTCCCTTAAACTGGAGATAGCCGTGGATCGATGATAATCAGAAAGTTTTTGGACCGTGGTGCGTTTTTGCGCTGGACCTAACTTTTAAAATCTAAATAATAAATTGACAGCGTGTTTTCATCAAGACAAGATCAGTGCAATTCGAAGTTGTGAAAGTTTGAAAAAAGGAAAGCCCGGAAGCAGGGTCACGCAAGGGTCGTAGCAGACGACGGTTTATGCGGCATATCGCCGTTCCTCTCAACAGTCAAAAGCCATCGCTAGAGTTCTTGTGAACCACAGCCGTTTGTTTCGTGCATAAAAACGTGCTATTGTAGATAAGCTGACATCGAGTCGCATTCAAATGACTAACTGACGACTACATTGTGAAAAAGGGAAACTGGATCACACGGGTTCACGATGGCTCAGGGGTAAGATAAACCACGCAAAAATAAATTCTTTGAAAATTGTTCGCTCTTTACAGAGGGCACCTAGGTTGTTCTCAATCGATGAGTGATTAAATGAAAGGGTGTTTGTACTGTGTGTAAAAGCCTGACCGTATCTGTGATGGTTTACGGGAGGCTTACTGTGCCTTTAATCAAAACCTCACACAAAATGTAACCCCTCATTACAAACCCTGGCATGAACGTGTGATGCTCATGGGGGTTGCAGGTCTGGCATTGGCCAAGGTCCCCTTTGTCAGAAGTTGAGCAGGCATAAGCTTGACAATAATACAATTATAAACTTACCCTTGTCGACTCATGGGCTTCTGCACCCGTGGCTGTGTTTTCACCCCAAGAAGACTTCTTAGCGGGGTGACTTGCAGCAGGGGTGTGCTGTCTCTGCAGACGGACTCGCGGTAGTCTGTATGGGGTAGCAGTTGGTTGGTTGGTGGTGCCTGCAGTGGAAGCAACCGCGGTCACTCTGAGGGCTTGTCCGGTGGCTGTGCTCTTGCCGGACACAACCTGTTGTAACTTGGCAGCGGAAGCTGAAACAGGAATGATACATGACCCTCTTAGTCAGTTTCTCTTTTTGAATTGGTAGTTTTTGTATGAGTCTCTTAAAGGCAGTTGTTGAATAAGGTGTATGTTTTTATAAATCTCTTAAAGGCAAATAAGGTATATTTTTGTTATAAATCTCTTAAAGGCAGTTTTTGAATAAGGTATAATTTGTATACGTCTCGTATAGGCAGTTGTTGAATAAGGTATATTTTGTATAAGTCTCGTATAGGCAGTTGTTGAATAAGGTATATTTTGTATAAGTCTCTTAAAGGCAGTTGTTGAATAAGGTATATTTCTTTCATAAGTCTCGTATAGGCAGTTGTTGAACGCGGCATTGTTTGAGGTGGTCTAGCTGACTCTTGTAGTCGGTTGTTGAAGCTAGGGCACACTTTCTTTGAAAGTGTATATAGTTATCGTGGAGCAAGCAATTAGGTCTGTCGTTTCGAGAAGTTGTTGAATGAAACACATACACAAGGAGGAACATGGGTGTTCTACCTGTTGTTGAATAACGGACATAGTAAAGGCACAGTAAGCCTCCCGTAAACCACCACAGGCTTTTACACACAGTACAAACACCTTTTCGTTCAAACACTCACCGCTTGAGAACATCCTAGGTGCCCTACGTAAAGAGCGAGCATTTTTCAAAGAATTTAGTTTCGCGTGGCCAGCAGGAAAGATGATCAGACAATCGGACGACGCGTTTTGGCGCTAGGCCTAACTTTAAAAATCTAAATAACAAATTGCCAGCTTGTTACGCAAACATTCTTCAATCATAAAAGAATTATTTTTTCATCAAGACAAGATCAGTACAACTCGAAGTTTTGAACGTTTAAAAAAAATATAGCCCGGAAGTGTGTCCCGCAAAACGTAGTTCTCGTAGGAGACGAATGTTCTGCATGTCGCCAGTTTTCTTTCAACGGTCAACCGCCACAGCTCAGTTCGTGTGACTCGCAGCCTATTTGTTGCGTTTTAGATTAAGAGGTACACTATAACGTGCTATATTGCAGATACAGCGAGTCGAATTGAAATCACAAACTGACTACTATATTTGAAAAACAAGTCGCGTAAGGCGAAAATACAATATTTAGTCAAGTAGCTGTCGAACTCACAGAATGAAACTGAACGCAACGCAACGCAGCAAGACCGTATACTCGTAGCATCGTCACTCCACCGCCCGTGGCAAAGGCAGTGCCCGTGGAATTGACAAGAAGAGCGGGGTATTCGTTGCGCTGAGCAGGATAACACGCTTTTCTGTATGTCTATTCGTTTTAACTTTCTGAGCGTGTTTTTAATCCAAACATATCATATCTATATGTTTTTGGAATCAGGAACCGACAAGGAAGAAGATGAAAGTGTTTTTAAAACGATTTCGAAAAAAAAATTTGATAATAATTTTTATATATTTAATTTTCAGAGCTTGTTTTTAATCCGAATATAACATATTTATATGTTTTTGGAATCAGCAAATGATGGAGAATAAGATGAACGTAAATTTGGATCGTTTTATAAATTTTTAATTTTTTTTACAATTTTCCGATTTTTAATGACCAAAGTCATTAATTAATTTTTAAGCCACCAAGCTGAAATGCAATACCGAACCCCGGGCTTCGTCGAAGATTACTTGACCAAAATTTCAACCAATTTGGTTGAAAAATGAGGGCGTGACAGTGCCGCCTCAACTTTCACGAAAAGCCGGATATGACGTCATCAAAGACATTTATCAAAAAAATGAAAAAAACGTTCGGGGATTTCATACCCAGGAACTCTCATGTCAAATTTCATAAAGATCAGTCCAGTAGTTTAGTCTGAATCGCTCTACACACACACACACACACACACACACGCACACACATACACCATACCCTCGTTTCGATTCCCCCTCGATGTTAAAATATTTAGTCAAAACTTGACTAAATATAAAAAAAACTTGACTAAATGTAAAAAGGAAAGTGGATCACACGGGTTCACGATGGCTCAGGGGTTAGATAAACCACGAAAACAGGTGTGTGGTTTACGCGAGCTAAATAGCCATTCAAACGAACTATGCCATTTAATGCTATTAGTAAATGCTATTGCAAGTGTGTTCGACAAGGTTAGAACTGCTTTTTTCATGAAAAGATTTAAATCGTTCTGTAAACCATTTGAGAGGGACTGGGGCTTTAAAGCAATATGATGTTCTAACGTTTAAACGCATTTGTTGAATGAGGCGTATATCTAAGTCGAACTCTTCTAGCAGTAGTTGAAAGAGGTACACTGTAAAGGAGATCTAACTCTTCTAGCAGTTGTTGAAAGAGGCACACTGTAAAGATATAACTCTTCTAGCAGTTGTTGAAAGAGACTCAATGTAAAGGAGATCTAACTCTTCTAGCAGTTGTTGAAAGAGACTCACTGTAAAGGAGATCTAACTCTTCTAGCAGTTGTTGAAAGAGGCACACTGTAAAGGAGATCTAACTCTTCTAGCAGTTGTTGAAAGAGACTCACTGTAAAGGAGATCTAACTCTTCTAGCAGTTGTTGAAAGAGGCACACTGTAAAGGAGATCTAACTCTTCTAGCAGTTGTTGAAAGAGGTACATTGTAAAGGAGATCTAACTCTTCTAGCATTTGTTGAAAGAGACTCACTGTAAATGAGATCTAACTCTTCTCGATAGCTGCTGAATGTCGAATTTACGAACATAGATTTGACTTTTCTAGCAGTTGTTGAAAAAACCAGGTCTAACTCTTCCAGCCAGTTGTTTTGCTTCAAAAAACTGTCTAAGTTTTTCTAATTTGTTAAAGAAAAAACACCCTAAAAACCCACCAGGAACATGATAAAGAAAATGCAAATGAGAAGAAAAAAAACCCATAAGAAAACTTCAAAGTAAAACTGTGCAGATCATGTCTATGCGCACGTGCTCAACATTAATCGTCAGACCAACTTACTCTTTGGTCCTCCTACGTCTGACTCCAAGAGATCTAGCGGCACGAAGGGACGCCAGGCAGTGGGGTTTTGTGCCGGTCGGAATGTGAAGAGAGTCTGTTTCATGAACTCAAACTCCTCTTCTTCTTCGTGCTTGCTTGTGACGTGAACAGACTGTGACGACATTGGAGGGAGGCTGACGTCAAGCTGTTCTGGCGTCATGGGGGAGAAATCAATGCCAGACAGGGTACTGGACGTTGCTGCAGGTTCCTCTAACCTACAAGACAAGGAAGGTTAATATCAAAAACACACACACACACACACACACACACACACACACACACACACACACACACACACACACATAGGCTACTCACACACACGCGCACAAACACCGTACATTTGTGGCATAAGGGGCAGAAGAGGGGGCTACAATGAAATAATGATCTTAAAAAAACCAGCAGAACTCCTTACCACATTGGTAACTAGGGTGGTGTTAGTCAACAAAATACCGCTTAAATGTCCAGTTTTTAAATGGTTGTATACAATACGGAAGACGAGATACATACAGAGAGGCCGAGAGATGAGGGAATGATGTGGTCGCGAGGATAGAGGAAGGGAAAAAGGCTTACTGTTTGAATGGCTCGGGTTTCTTCAGGTCATCTCCAAGGGAATGACGTAGCAAGGGCCTGAAACACAGACAGACAGTCAGACAGACAGACAGACAGACAGACAGACAGACAGACAGACAGACAGACAGACAGACAGACAGACAGACAGACAGACAGACAGACAGACAGACAGACATATAAACACGCATATAGAGCCACTTGCATTGTCAGTGAACCTTTAGAGATAATATCTGGCGTTGGCAGTCGTCAAAACGACACAAATTATCAGTTTCAAATCGCAAAAAAAAAGGAATGTACATGTAGTATCATTTCACGTTTGGGAGAAGGATGCATGACACCCAGGACTGCAGAAGAAGAAACATCCTGACACGATCCCTGTCGTTGTGTACTGCCGTGTTAGTCGTAAATGACAGAAGAGAAGCATAAAATGCAAAACTGATGAGTATTTCTCAAGGTATTGTTGAATTGACAAAATATCTACAGCTCAGATATTTTTTACAAAAAGGTTTATTTGACAAGGTGGACGTTTCAACCGAGATACTTTTTTCACATCAAGTTTTTCCGTCCCACAAAGCTGATTTATCAAAAATCCTGATTATGAAAACTAAATTTGTTAGTGAAAATTGCTGTTTTGAAACACATTTCTTCAGGAATTAAAAAAACAAACCATTTTTAATGTAAAACTCTTCACCCGGCCCTTTCCATCCTTCTGGTTGACATCTCAAATAGCACAGTCCAGCTTGACGCCGTCTTGGTAAAACTGTGTAATGTTTCGGAACTAAAAAAGAACAAAAACTACAGCTCCAAATCAAGAGCAAAAAGAACCGCACAAGTGACATACCAAACGTCGACCTTGGACGGGCGTTTCTTCAGTTTGAAGACAGCCAGAGCCACGAGCAGGACCGCCAGCACACAGCAGACGACAATGGCAACCGTCTTGAGTGTGTTGACGTCACAGCGGTATCCACCAATCAGATCCACACAATCAGTGATGGGACTACACGTGGCTGTTCGGCATTCGTCCGTCTCAATCTCACACCACTCCCCTGACACAGAAAATAGTAAATCATATGAAGAGTTGGTTGGTTGGTTGGTTGGTTGGTTAGTTATAGTTATTCATCGTCAATACATTCTGTATTGCTACTCGGGGCCGAAGCAAGTTCGCTTCCTTTCTTCATATGAGGAGACTCGCAATCTAAAAATGAGTTCGAAAACAAAATGACATTACTACGAAGCATTCTTGCGATTGCGATCATGCAAATGCACTAATTTTGATTTGTTTGTTTGTTTAACGCCCAGCCGACCACGAAGGGCCATATCAGGGCGGTGCTGCTTTGACATATAACGTGCGCCACACACAAGACAGAAGTCGCAGCACAGGCTTCATGTCTCACCCAGCCACATTATTCTGACACCGGACCAACCAGTCCTAGCACTAACCCCATAATGCCAGACGCCAGGCGGAGCAGCCACTAGATTGCCAATTTTAAAGTCTTATGTATGATCACGGGGCGGACGCCTTACCACTAGGCCAACCGTGCCGGTCAAAATGCACTAATGTTCCTAATGAGAAATGTACAATTGTTAGTGAAGGTAAGCAGTATATTTGTGAATTGTACCATGGCAATCAATGGAGAGAGCTTTAAAACCTGCTGTTTTGTGCTTGATATGATGCCTGTGTACCCCCAGTCATGTCCTCTCATAGCCGATAATGTAAACCGTCCACAACCGCCTCTTCACTTCTGTACATCTAATGCAAGTAAACAAGCTGGACCACACATCTTTACAATTGAAGTAAATCAGTAACAGTACTGAAAGCGTTGGCCTACGTGTACCCCACGAGATCCCTAGCTATATACACCGATCATTCCTGATTTGTTGACAGATATAGAAACCACTGTGCAACTTCGCGTTCACGAATAACTGACAAACAAAATAAATTGCCAAAGCCATAGCCACAACTTAAAGTGTAAAGTTGTGACAAATGGATTGTACATAGGTTAGTATTGGATGGTGTAAACAAATGTTGTACAGATTGGCTTGCCATACTTGAAGTAGCACGACTTCACGGCATGGTCTAGTTCTGTAAGGCGTATTTCCATTGGCTGCTTTGGCCAATAGGAGGAAACGAGGTTAGCTTTGTGATATGTGAAAGACAGAGCGTTCTTGACATCCGAGGAAGACAGACGTGTTGATGTCTCCGCGTTGGGCGAGAATGCTGCTCACCGCGAACACTGAGGTTTAACCACGAGAGACTTGTGTGCGGACGAACCATGAGTGGTTCTAGGCTGTAAAGATACAGGTATTTATTCAATTGTATTTTGCTTAGTAATATTGACGGGTGAAAATGACTGGAAGAGTCATGTTGTAAATTGGGCTGGAAAAGCGTGAGCCGCTGTGTCAGCCATCTTGAAAAGGAAGGTCGTATGTGCTTTTGATAATGAAGTTACTTGTAAATGAGCTGGTGTAAATAATATATCCGCATAAGTTAGTGGACGGATAGTTGAACAGTATTGAGGAAGAATAGCAGTATTATTTCGTAGAAAAGTTTAGATAAGAATTGAGACTTATGGTAGCCTAAACTTTTTACGCAGCACCCCGGGTCAGAGTGATGGGTGGGACCACTGGACAGCGGGAGAGAGAGAGAGATGGGCATCCCCTCCTTGGCGCTACGAAGTGATGTACGAGAGCGCAGGGTTGTAACGACGCTGGAGTACTAGGAACTGGGTGGAGCCGCACCCCATAGCCACCACGAGCGGTATTGCGTGGGTGGTATGTATCCCGGGTATGTACCCGTTAAGTTTGTGGAGTTACGATACGAGTGAACTGCCACCGAAGAAACATAATTGTGGAGTCACTGAATTGTGAACTGCCACCGAAGAACCTTAATCAGCGAGAAGATTGTGTGAGACGTAGACGACGTCAATTAAAGTATTACGCGACACGTGATGTGCGTAACATGACACTGTAGTAAACAGGAACTGTAAACACTAGCAGAATTGTGTGGATCAGGAACATTCATCTAATGTGAGACAGTTGGTCTCCGACGTGAGTTAAGATATTATTCTTCTTATATATGAATGAACGTGATCTGTAGAATGCAAGAGAAATAACATGTTTGTATTATTGTTGTGATGATTCATTACAGGAACGAGGGCAAAGGGCATTGAGAGTGTTTAGTCTGTGTGCTTTGTTTGAGTGTTGTGTGCGAGTAACAGTAGACAGTAAACAGAGTAGAGCACGCATATTTTCTATACACACACACACATACCTGAAATTTCATCCGTAACAAAAGTGACCTACCTTCATAGCCAAGGTCACAGTGACAGGCATAGCTGTCAAAGGTGAAGGCCCTTTGGTGTTCATAGCACGTGCCTTGAGGGTCACGTGGCTGACAGTCACCATGGACACAAGGACTGTTCAGCACAAAGACATTCAAGGTCAGCTGCATGCTGAAGGTCCCAGCAGCGTCGTTGACCCTAGCGTCATAGCTCACGTGACCTGTATAGCCCTTGGTGACATTGATGGAGATCTCCTTGCCGTTGGTTCCTGTTGCACTGGTCATGTTGACGTCAGAGAGGCGCGTGTCGTCAGAGCTGACGTCATCCACTTCAAACTTTGCACCTTTAGAAATGACACAAGTTCACTAAAACATCAAACCGGTGATCTTCTACAAACGCTGTAAGCATAACACAACATAGGTTTATCGAATGAAACGTTTAATAGCGCACACGTGCACACATTTACACAGACCCCTATCTATTCAAACAGAACGATCAACATACGCAACAGACATAGTGACGAAATTATTTGTTGTATTGTAAGTTTGCAATCATTAATTCAGACAGACAGACAGTTAGACAGTCAGAGAGGCGTACGCATTAGTGCATATGTGAATGTGCTTGATACAAATTAAACAGAAACATCTACAACCTCAGATGCCCATAGCACAACACGAGATCAGAAGCGAAATATCAATTACCTGCTTCAATATGAGTGGTACTTGTGTAGTTAATGACGTCATTTAGGTCCACGTCAGAGAAGACGACGAGTCCCAAAACAGCGTGTGTGGTTGTGTTGGCCTCAATGTAAACCGTCATGTTCAGTCCGTTACCCGCTGTGGGCCCCACTGCTATGTCTTGCCTCACATCACTGTCGTTTTGACCTTTAACTGTTGCAGGCACCAGACATCATGTCAACTGTTATGTATTCATTAATTCCTTATAACTATGTCCAAATAATTCTTATTAAAATGTGTGTATCAAATCGTAAACAGGCAAGTAAATGCGTCAAAGAAAATGTTCCAATTTAATGTACTCATTTCAATGGACAATAAAGTGTTGTTATTGTTATGTAAACCGAAGGGGTCATGATTAGGCCTATATGGTCCGCTGGACCAAAAAGCAACAACTAACTAACTAACTATGTAAACCGAAAGCCGTGTAGAAGTCAAGACGTGCCTGTCATCTTCGGGCCACTCCAATGCACCGACTCTGAGTCAATTATACAGCTATTTCTTTATTGATTACGACACGGTCCTTATTACCTTGGCGCGTCACCTGAACCGTTACACGTGTCTGATAACCTGACGTTTCCATTCAAAGCTTGCTTATCAAAGTTGGTTTCATAACTGCCGTAAATGCCGTTAACGTCTGCTTTGATACGACGTCGTTGTGATAAGATGTGAACATCATACTATGCTGCTTCCATTATAACCACAATGTACGGCTGTATTCAATGTATAACAGCAAAGAGTCGTGGGTTTACACTATAGCGATGGCTTTCACTTTTCTGATGTGTTCTTATAAAGCCACACGACATCAAACATTAAAAATCTAAATGACACAGACATTATTAAAGAAAACAAACATGCACTCGACAAGCAAGCATAAACGAGGCACAAGGCAGTAATTTTCAACAATTGGTTGACGAAGGATTTACTAACCCGGGACGTAGAAGATGTCCGGAGGATCGTTGGTGTCCGTGATGTGGACAGTGATGGTGAAACTGACTTCGTTGGGAACAACTCCAAGAGACTGCGTAGCTTTTGACACGACTTCCCTGCCTGAACAAGACAAGAACCATTGCCTTTGGGTAGTACATGCATACAGAAAGACATGCAATCTAGAGTCCTGAAGATGCAAGCAGGGACAGACAGTGACAGTGACACACTCAATATTTTAAGCTGCCGTCAGTTATATAGATCCCATAAAGCAGTTGCTTTTCATGTATTTATCTTCGATGATTCTCTGTCTCTGAGGCGAGAACGATTGCTCGAACACTTGGGTGTTTCACTGTTTGTGAAATGTGCTTGACAAACACCAGCTTACTGACCTTTCAGATGAATGGTATCCATACCGCTGTAGTTGGGTGCGGGGATGTAGGTCACCTTTCCTTCTGGAGTGACCTTGGCAGTGCCGTGAGCAGGTTGCTGTGGTAACCAGAAGGTCATGTCATCGCCCTCTGGATCAGTGTAGGTCAAGGTAAAGTTGTATATCCCATGATCCTCTAGCAAGGTGAAGGTCGTGTTGCGCACCACAGGGGGCAGGTTGGGAACAGACGATCTTATCACAGCCAAGGTCAGCATACGGGGTTGTAAAGGAGGCGTCGTGTGGAGCTGAGAGGTACTGCGCTTTCTTCGTCCCCCGGACACTGTCATGTCGGTTGATTCTGCGCCTGAGAAAACTCCAGGACACAGCTGTAAAACAAATAGAGCATTGTGTTAACATTTGACACTAATGAGCTCAGTATAGAATGCACTCAGCAATGTGTGTTCACAATTTAATAAGCAAAGTCTAACTTTAGTTCAAAACCTTACTCGACAGCTCTATTACAGATTTCAGTGGCCGGTTGTGTCCAATAATAGTGTAAACAAACTCAAAGACAATTCATCATCTGCGTTTCATATCATTTACCAATTTTAGTCAATAAAGCCATTCCTTGTTTCCCAGGAAGGAAACGTTTCCTCCTCTAAGGTCATCTTTTGGGGTGATACGGTTTCGTACATACGATTTACATACATGTCTTATACAGTTACTGTACCTTTGCCGTTACAGTGCGAGTCAGGTTGTTGTAACTTTGTGGATCGACAGAACACTTTTCTTCTGGAGCTTCCCACTGCTTGAAGTCTGGAGATCAGAAACAAACCTTTCTAAACACGAACACTGCTAGCCTGGATGACAGTTCAGAAACGATTATTGTAGCGACTTTTAGTCAGAGGTATAACATGGGTAGCAAAGGAGCCATACTAATAATATTTGAAGAAGTAAATGCAAGTAGAAAAGGCTGAAATAAATTAGGAAGAATAGTTAAATTGAGAGAGAGAGGTAGAACGAGAGTCAGACAGACAAGCAAACAGACAAACACACAGGCAGACAGCCAGCCGGACAGACAGACAGAAATAAAGAGATCAAACCAGGCACTATACCAGAGACAAACACAGATTTCACAACCAGCAAGTTACCTGCATTCCAGAAGAGCAGGGACACGGTGCTGTCACCAGGAACCAGCACAGTGGCAGGGACACGGTAGGTCACAGTTAGATCATCAGCAAACTCGGCCTCCGCCACAGGAGACACGTACATACTGGGTCCTGGTATTTTCAAAAGCCTGGTGGCAGAAACGACGCTCAAAACTCAACACAAAGAGCAAAATAATATTGTCTCTTTGTTATGCAATATTTCTTCACAGTGACAAGAACATTTGCATTAGGCCAAAAAAAAAATAGTCTGTTTACGGTAACATAGACCCAAAAAATAGGGTCGGTAGGTCGGGATTTTTTTTTTCCCCAAAAAAATCATATTTGTACGTTATTTTGCCAAAAAAAACAATTTTTTTTTTCTTTCCCAAATGCCAAAAAAAAAGTCTGGGGTCGCGCGAAAAAATAGGGTCGGTCGGGTTACCGTAAACAGACTATTTTTTGGGGGGGGCCTTACGTAATAAGCACGAGGCCGAAGTACTTTGTTTTTAAACAATTAATACATTCTGTTGCTCATGTCGCTTTTTCTTAAAAATACAACGAAGTCCCCTCTTCATGACCTCGAAAAGACGTTAAAGAATGAAACAACCTATACATTCTATCACACTTGTATAAAACAAAAGTTCTTCATTGTCACAGATTGTGTGCATTAGTAAGGACAATCATAATAGATAGAAGCGATGTTTTTCATGGTGATGCGCTGCGTCTTCATCATTTTTAAAACGCTTCTAATTCGGTGAATAGAAAGGTTACTTAGTAGGAACTATGCAAATAAGAATGTGCAAATGTATTAATTGACTTCTCGAATAATTACAGAAAAGCTTTTGAAATGGTCACCTCTTTTTCAGCCAGCGAGAAACAGGGTCGACAACCGGGTCAGGCAACACAACGAAGGGAGAGAACTCAGCAGAAGCAGCTGAGCCGTACTGTTCCGACATGTCAGAGTCGCTGAGTACACCCGCTATTATCGCACCTTTCTTCACTGAAAGAAAAGACAACACATTCCATGTTATACTGGCTTTGCATGACATTGTGGATGAGCAGTGAACATTTCAAACAGGCCGCAGATAATAAATCCATAATCCTCTGAGGTTAATAACCTATTGAATAATTTATTATCGATGAATAAGTTCGAAGCTAGGTATCTGTCCCATTTTTGGCTCACGTAAGTGTAGCCTATGCGATCGTAACTTTGTCTGTCTGTGCGTGCGTGCGTATGTGCGTGCGTGCGTGCGTGTGTATGTCTGTGGTAGAAACTCTAACATTTGAAGACGTCACATTACATTGACGTCACATTATGACGTAAGAGGGTTAGACGTCACGCGAAGGAAGTACTGAAAGTCTCGGTCATTATTATTTTGAGCGGGCCGAGACTAGTTGGCAGTCGTGTCCCTGTAAGTAGGCTACATGCAGACAGACAGATCTAGATCTAGTGTCTCGCTTTCTTGCACAGTTTCACCTATGCTCTTTGTGTGTGTGTGTGTGTGTGTGTGTGTGTGTGTGTGTGTGTGTGTGTGTGTGTGTGTGTGTGTGTGTGTGTGTGTGTGTGTGTGTGTGTGTGTGTGTGTGTGTGTGTGTGTGTGTGTGTGTGTGTGTGTGTGTGTGTGTGTGTGTGTGTGTGTGTGTGTGTGTGTGTGTGTGTGTGTGTGTGTGTGTGTGTGTGTGTGTGTGTGTGTGTGTGTGTGTGTGTGTGTGTGTGTGTGTGTGTGTGTGTGTGTGTGTGTGTGTGTGTGTGTGTGTGTGTGTGTGTGTGTGTGTGTGTGTGTGTGTGTGTGTGTGTGTGTGTGTGTGTGTGTGTGTGTGTGTGTGTGTGTGTGTGTGTGTGTGTGTGTGTGTGTGTGTGTGTGTGTGTGTGTGTGTGTGTGTGTGTGTGTGTGTGTGTGTGTGTGTGTGTGTGTGTGTGTGTGTGTGTGTGTGTGTGTGTGTGTGTGTGTGTGTGTGTGTGTGTGTGTGTGTGTGTGTGTGTGTGTGTGTGTGTGTGTGTGTGTGTTACTGTTTGTCGATTTCTTACGTGAGCCTTGATGGCTTCGCCTCTTGTTAAAGATCGTTCAGTTCGAAATTCCAAAGCTGGAAAAGTGTCCATGTCTCGATTAAGTAGAAATATATTTATTTTATTTCTCTAATGAAAATAACAACACAGAAGTGGAAGAATATACTTTCCACAAAACATTAGCAGAAGAGGAAATTATTATTAGAACAACACTAGGAAGATTAAGGAAAATAAAGCAGAACTGACATTTGATGGACACTTTGAGGGCATCAGCGTCATCATGTGCAGCGTCAATGTCGAGACCAGAACCGTTCAGCTGCAAGACGTGCGTCACGTTATCCGCCGTCAGCATGACGTCATCACGTCCTGTCAACATTACAACTCTTATTACCATATCGTTATAGTATATTTTAGTTTGAACAGGTCTTTCAAAACTGAAACGTGCATCATGTGAACAAGTGAAACCTTAATACCTCTCTTTGCTCTGGGTTTGTTTGTTTTTTACCGGTGTGCCACCACAACCTTTTTTGCGTGTTGGTAAAGACAGATTCTTTTCAACATAGTTCAGCTTTCATTGCCTATCTCTCATTCACTTCTATTATCTGAAGCGTACTATTTTACAGATCAGGATGCTAAAACAGAATTGTTGCCCTATCTAAACTTAATTTCTTACGTTTCACACAGAGTGGGATGACGTCAAAGGAAGTAGCAATGTGGGCCTTGCTGACGCCATACAACCTTTGCGTCAGACATCTCCCGGGCTCCATGTTGAACAGGTTGGCAGTGGGATCAGGCAGGTCCTCGGTGGAGATGTTCTTCTTCGTGTAATCGCCGACACTGATCTGATCTGGAGTCTCGTCTCTGTGCACGAAGCCGTTGACAATGGCGACTTTCTTGGCTCCTTTCAGGCCCACCACGGTTTGGGGAAAAACATCGTCTTTTCCCTCACGTGTACCAATAGCAAGCTCTGTTAAAAAAGTAGAATTGACAGGATGAGATAATCGCTGCAATCTGTGTGTGTGTAACCGAGTGCCGAAACACCACAATCACCTTTGGAGGCGAAGTCCAATCAAACAGGATTGAGAATTTTAGAGCTTAATTCTAAGCCCTATAAAAACTGTTATGCATTCGCAAAGGAATCCATGAACATACAGAGAGACAAAAGCCGCCAGACCCCATCACAAACAGAACTCTACAATCCACAGGTGTTCTAAGGCGAACAACTCTGCAGAGTCTGCTGTGAAGGGCGACGGTAGTCTCCCTGTCACATGTGCAACAGGAAAGGAGGATAACCCCTCCAAAAAAAGAACAAAATACAACCAAAGCAATCCCCCTCCACCCCCATATTAAACAATATAATAAAGCTTAGTAAAGACACCACCACCGCCACCAAAACACATCAAACACTGGTTCGGTTGCTTGATACATCTGATTCAAGTTTATCAAAGTTAAGGTGTTTGTTGTTTTCATTGGTTTAAATATCATGCATTTACAATATCGTCCGCCACATTACTCGTTTGTTTCTAAAAGCACATTTATAAGTTAATCTTGTGCTACTTTATTACAAGAGTCAGTTATGGCTTTGTATTTATGCAACTGAATAAAACACAACTGTTTATACCAAGGTGTTTGCTCTCTTTGAAATAAGACCCCTGCTCTGGCGCTCTTTAAAAGGCGAAACAGACCATAAATACGTACGGTTTAACATCAGCAAACACCAACCACGACAACAACAGTCTTTTCCCCCCACCCCAGACTGACCGTAGTACTCGATGTCGACTTGCTGAGCTATGGTGGGGTCCACATCCAGATCGAGTTCCAGCTGGTCCGTGTTCTCCGTCACTCCTAACGTCACGTCTTCAACAGTCACTGACGTCACGTTGCCCATGGTCACGTGGTACGCTGTCATGTCTGGTGGTGACGTATGCAGCGTGAAGTTGGTCCACGCTTCACTGACCAGTCCAGCTTCGTTTTCAGCTTGCAGGGTGATGAAGTACACGTTGCCTTCCTCCAGGTGAGGTTCTAAGCCTGTGAAGATATACTGCCCATGATTTTCATCCACTGCGACTTTGGGGATGATGTCATCGTCACCCGGCCTTGACCCCAAGCTGACCCTGACCTCCGTGACGTCCGATATATCTTCAGAAACCTCCCAGGTCACGCCCACGCTGTGGTTATTTCCCAGGAAAGCGATCTCGACGTCCTTGGAGAAGTGCGGGTTGAAGCAGTAGAGGGACTTGACGACAGGCGGGGACGTGTCGATGACGAGGCCTGGCGACCTGACCACCGTCTCCAGACCGCTGTGGTCAACCACACGCACGTGCAGGTAGTAGGTGGGCAGCTGGAACTCGCTCATCTCCTCCTTGCTGGCGTTGAGGGCTGCCGGATCGTCCCACGCCGTGTCGTTGCCGTTGTCTGAGGACGCTGAGTCGTTGGAGCGGAGCGAGGTGTTGGCGAAGACCCGGTCCCCGGCCTGCAGTCTCAGCCCGCGAAGAGTCAGCGGCAGCAGCGTGAAGTCGTCAGACAGGTGCTCCCCACGACACCCGGAGCAGATATCGGTGCACTGCTGCAGACACGGCAGGCAGAACGACTTGAACAGAGTGTCGTTGTCCACGTTACTGGTGGTGTTGTAGCTGTCGCTGATGCCCACCCACACCTGGGCCAGGTCGCTGGTGAGGTCGGTGAAGGGGTTGCCGTGGGAACAGGGAGGGGGCGGGTGGAGGGGGAGGGACAGGGCGCGGAGGATGGTAACGGCCCTGAAGGGACGGAAGGGGTCCAGCACAGGGGGGAACGAGTCGTTCACGTTCCAGCCGTACACCGTCAGCACGCAGGGTCCAGACAACACCAGTCCGCTGACCGACGCCTTGCTTTGACCGTTGACCCCCACACTCACCTCCCACACCTCCCCCCGCCCTCGGGTCAAGGTCAGGCTGTAATGGGCTGTGCTGGCGGCAAGGTCAAAGTCAACAGGGACCCAGGTGTGCTTGAGCTGCAGGGCGTCCTGGGCCCACAGCAGCAGTCTCACTCCGCCCTCCCTAGTCAGGAACGTCAGGCCCACACCGTAGTCCTCGTCATTACCCACGTGGCCTGCAAGAACACAACGAAATAAGTTGAAGTATCACATTCACAGAACAGCAGCTGCTGCCATATATTCACCGAAAAGCCTAAAAACTATGGTATCTCATTTACAAACCATCTCAAAATGGCAGACACACAAAACAAGAGGCAGATGATCCATGTTACAATGTCACAACAGATGTCTCCTGATGGTATTGAATTGATACTGTTGTAGCTGGATATCTAACAACTATTCAAATCTGTAACTGTGCATTTTGCCTTAGATCAGATTATAATTCAGTGTGCTGTGTGTCTTCTTATACCTGGCTTGAGAGTCTGATTCCTGTCTTCAGGACACACACCGTCTGACGTGCTGCACGGCAATGACGACTCGTTGCCAGGCAACAAACCATTTTGTTGGGCAAAAGGAGGCTGGAGCGTGGATGACGTCAGAGCAATGCCAGTTATGATGTCATCACCGGAAGCAGGCGACAGACGGAACTTGTAGGTGCCTTCCCGCCATGCAATGGGACCAAACTGTGCAGCACCCCTGTCCACACCTATCATGAGAAGGAACTCGATGAAACATGTCCATGACAAGACGGCAGGAGTCACAATTAGGGTGTGGGAGAAAAAAACACCACACACTTGGGTATAGAAACTGCACTACACGTCATGATGGCTCATTTTTCTTAAGGAGACACCCCGCTTGGCTGGCCCTTGTATTCTTGCCTCCTTTTCGAAGTCCCTCCCTCTCATACACTAAGTCCAGTCCAAATGAGTAATAATGACTGCTACTTGCAATTGGAATTGCCTTTAAATATGTGCTGTGCTAAAACGACTGCTCATTTCTAACAGTGTCCATTGTGACGAGGACTGACCAACCTGTGAGGTAAGGGTTGTGTTGCACCATCACCTGTAGCCCTGCTTCGTCAAAACCAACACTGCGAGCACTGAACTCTCCTTCCTTGCTCGTCCAGTTGTGTCGTGTGTTTGGAGACAGGAGATCCACTTGTGTCACGCAGTCCTGAAATAGAACATGGCAGTGTTAGACTGGCCAGATCTGAAATACTGGACAGTGGTATTGCTCTAAAATATGTACTGGACAGTGGTATTGCTCTAAAATGTGTTTTATAAACATAAGATCGTATTTGAAACCTAGTTGTCATGGCTGCAACTGGTCACCTTTAACACTTAAAGAACTGCGCCTCTACGATAGCCGTATTTTCAAGGTGGGTGTATTGATGAGAATCAAGTATTAAAGAACCGATAATCTGGAGAAGAAAAGGCAGTGTAGTTGAGGCCTATCATGAAATCATATTAGCAGCTTTACAAAATGCAGTAATTCTGATTTAAAGAAGCTGTCATATCCACAAGAAGGTGATTGGTGTTCACATTCGGGGTTCCCCTATTTAAAATCAGTTGTACAGAAATGATTGCATAATTACAAGAACTGATACTGACAACAGTGATGCCGAGAGATGTGAAGACTGAGAACAATCTTGAGATATCAGGAGAGGACCATCATGTAAGACACTCACTCACACAGACTGATTTCAAGCCATCCTTATCTGAATGTGTTCAACAGGCACGTGACCAAACACAATGTAACTAGTTGCTTGTTGAGACTTGCTGAGGGCTAAACAGTACTGCTGTCTGGGTACATTGCTAAACCCTCAACTGTGAATGTGGATGCTAAACTGAACAGTTATGTGGACAAACACAGTGTCATGAAAGCTTTACCTGTGTTGACCGATACATCGACTGCACAACGATGACAGCGGACACAGTGTCATGAAAGCCTTACCTGTGGTGACCGATACACCGACTGCACAGCGATGACAGCAGACACAGTGTGGGTGTGTGGCTGAAAGGTCTGGTCAGCCCCAGTCCAGTCCTTGCCCAGCTTGACCAGTCCAGGGCGGGGCGGCGTGGTGTCCAGCAGAACCGGACGACTGGTGGCCCGAGTGTCCAGCCCCGCTCCGTTCCTGACGGTCACTCGCACAAAGTACAGTGTCTTTTCCACAAGCTGCAGGTTCCTGAAGAAGACCACAGTCTGGTTCTCGGCCTGCACGGACCGCACGAGCTGCACGCGGTCTGGGTCAGTGTCCGGACTGCAGGTTATGCTGGACACCAGGTCAAGGGTCACGGTCTGCACGCCACTCTCTGGGTCCGGAAAGTCGTCCAGCTTGACCACCAGAGTCTGTGGGGAGTGGACGAAGATGACGGTTTTGGCGTTGAACCCTTCAGCCCTCACCTGACCCTTGACTGGCGGCGTGGTGTCCACGAGAACACGGCCACTGGCCGCCGCAGAGCAGTGACCCATTCTGTCTGCAGCCATGACAGTCACGTAGTACGACTTGCCGTGCTCTAAGCTCAGGTGATCCAGGACTGCCAGGGATTCTTCGGCAAGGACTTCAAGGGGTCTGACGTCAAACAGGTCAGTGTGGTTGTGGAGGAAGACAGAGCAGTCATGCGTGTCGTTGTCCCAGGCTGGAGGCTGGGAGCTGATGCCGGCATAGTAATGCGTGATGACCATGTCAGAGTCAAACCCAACCCACCAGAAACGAAGGCTGTCTGTGCTGCTCTGGTACGCTGACGCGTCCACATGCCCCGCTGTGACGTCTCCACTGAAGCCTCCCCTGATGCCGTCAGAGGAGCTCTCTACGTAACTTCCTGCTGCGCTGTACGCCCTCACTGTCACGTAGTAGGTCTGGGTCTTGGCGGTGAGGTTGAGGCCGTAGAACGCAATGCTGGTGTTGAGACCAACATCCTCAAAGGCGTGAATGTCAGACCGAGACTCTGGATGACGTATGTCAGTGCCAACTGCTGCCATGTACCTGTGTAAGGTTTAAGTAGAAGTGTGACGGAATACGAAAGAGGATGGATGGATTTATGGAACTGACACAGCTGATTTCAGAGAACAAAACAAACAGCTACATCACCCTTCCCCTCCCACCAATCCCCCACTCCAATCAAAAGGAAAACATGGAGTTGGGCATGGAGAAAAGAGAACAATTTAGAGAAAGTTCCATTGAACTAAAACAGTCATATGATAGAGATAGAGACACAAACACAAACACGCCTCACACACCGCATAGTTTCAGAGTCTGACAAAAAAGTAATGCAATATGTGCACATAACTCGGTAACAAAACAAAAACTCACCTGATAATATGGTTGGAGGGCAGAGTGGATCTCGCATCACCGAACTCGTCCCAGTTAGCGGCCAGCGTGTCTGTGTGTTGCTGGAAGTCGATGTCGTTGTCGCCCAGCCCGTCTCTGACGGTGGCGGTGTCAGGCCGTGAGATCAGCACCGTCACTCCGTCAGAGTACGCCGTCCGTGTTCTATTCAGCGCGTCCACAATCCGCACGTAGCTGATGTAGCTGTTGGAAGGTAGATATATTATAGAAAATATAGATAAGATAAGATAGATAAGATAAGATATGATAAGATAAGATAAGGGGAGGAGAGGCCGTCACTCCGTCAGAGTGCGCCGTCCGTGTTCTGTTCAGCGCATCCACGATCCGCACGTAGCTGATGTAGGTATTGGAAGGTAGATATATAATAGATGAAATAGATAAGATAAGATAAAGGGAGGAGAGGGCGGTGTCAGGCCGTGTGATCAACACCGTCACTTCGTCAGAGAACGCCGTCTGTATTCTGTTCAGCGCGTCCACGATCCGCACGTAGCTCATGTAGCTGTTGGACAATTAAATATATGTATAGCTGTCATGAATTATTATTATGAGGCGCGAACCTGTCAAGAATAGAATAGGCAACCGAGACTACTCGCGCATTACACGACGTAGCCAAGTGACGTATTCATGTGTGACGTATCCAAATGTACTGACGTAAACTAAAATCGTTTCACGAGAGGGTCGTTTTCCGCAAGTCCACGGAACGAAGAACGCTTGGAGGAAAAGCCGTTCCCCTGTCTTTGAAGGAACCCACGGTCCAATGATTCATTCATCTTCCTCTTCCTCATGTTGCCGTAATTGTGGAGAGAGATGTAACCAGACTACTACTGCTATTAACTTGATGATGGTGTCTTGAAAAGAAGAGTGACGTCCCAAACCAGGAGCGCGGTCTTCAAGTCCAGTCAAGTGCTGCACGTCATCTCGAGTACCTTTTCAATGACATCGAGCTAAGTCAAAACTTCATAAACATTATGTGTATTCCTTTGTTTTGATGTCCTCCAAGGGAAAATTCTGGAGAACGTTTGCGGCGGCGGAGTCACGTTAGATTACCATGACAGAATTGAAATCCAACAGCAATAGACATTTGATCAGAGTGTGTTGTGATTCAAGAAACATGACCTAGCTTGTACAGTGTGTGATACGTTTAGTACGATACTGATATTTGGCAAAAATATAGACTAACCTGATTAATGTGTGCTGCATTGCAAGAATTTTATTAACACTATCCATGTATTAAATTATGTAAACCTGTGTTGATCTTTCTCCGCTACTTCGAGAGCATGGGAAAGAGTGAAGGAAAGTAAAGTCAAGGTAGTACCTGTTTCTTTAGCTAATACGAAAAGGCGGCGTGTTTTCCTTCCATAAACTTCCTTTGGAAGGCGCACGCAGAAAGAAACAGGCTGACGAAAACTGACCTGTGACATATGGGGGCTTCGTCCGGGATTTTGTAACTCGTAATTTCAATTTGGCTTCCCCAAACAAATTTTCTTCAAACAAATTCCCTATTCGTTTTTCGTTTGTGTGTTCGTCCGTTCATGTTCATCATCGTATAAATCAACTTTTGTGTTTATTCATGTTTATAGTTAGCTCATCATTTAACGATAACAGAGTCTGACGTGTGTGCTTCAGCACACGGGAATAATCCAAATGAAGAGTGACGCAAGGCTTTGACGTCACTATAATAATTTACGTAAAGCACTAATGTTATAGTAGTTTAGTTCCCCCTATTTGGCTGTGCTAAACAAAAAGCTATAACAGAAGACAGTGGACTAACACCCTGTCAGGCCATCCTGTGTCCCTTAGTCGACAAAATTATAATATTGTTGGTCGCCGTGGGAGGTTGGTGGGCGAATTGGGTTATATACGAGGGATAGCACTCATCTTCGTCCAGAAGGACCGTGGAAGTGAAGTTGATTCTGCAGACAGTCACACTTCACAACGCCAAGAGTAAGGGTTAGGAAATTTAGATTATTGTCTATACAGCAGTAGATAATTGAAGAATCTTATTTCGACTTACTGTGCGATAGAATCGAGTTGATATTAATATAGGCGAAAGGTCCACGTTGATGGAGCGCCGATGAGATATTAAAATGAAGTTCACTCGATAGAACGGTATATTGTTTGACATATACCAGAAGAACCATAAATTCTAGTGTTAGGTATCCGTGGTTGTAAAAGGATATTAGAATGGTTCAGAGAAATCGTGTCATTGGGACACGTAGCGTTTACTGAGGTAACGTTGAACGTTCATGAATTCAAGTAGCAAAGTGAGCTTCACTAAAGTAACACTTCATTCTATAGTGAGGGAGTTTTCTCTCTCTAGTAAATAGTGTGTGAAAAGCAGTTTAGTCAAATCGGTTTTTCAACCGAGCATCACGTATTTGCAGTTTGATTCAGTGAATATCTGTGTGTGAGTTAACGTAAAGGATATGCAAACATCCAAACACCCGAGTACTAGGGCGCATATAGCAAAAATGAACGCTGACCCGCAGAACCAGAATACGGCTGAGGCCGTAGTTTCAGATGTTGAAGGTGGTGACACAAACACCCAAGGAGAATCGAGCGATAATGATTCTCAGACGTTAGGCGCGCGTGTAACGACTTATGTATCCGCTGCGAGTAATGAACGTGCAGGTCCGATCCACCCTGTGAAATCCGGATTGGAGTGGACTCGCGAACTTTTGGCGATAGGACGAGAGTTAGGACTCGAAGGCAAAGACTTGCGTGAGTTTGTAGCTGAAGAACGCGCACGAGAGGAACGTGAACGTGAACGTGAACGTGAAGCCGGTGAACGAGAAGCCGATCGCGCGTTTCAGCTAGAACAGTTGAGGATACAAACGGAAGCACGCCGAGACAACGCCAACAATAACGCGTCGAGGCGTCGTGGGGATGACGACTTTATCCCAAAAATCCCTTTTCTTGATGACAAAGACGACATCGAGAGTTGGTTTGCACAATTTGAACATTATGCAACCGACTGTCATCTCGACGACGAACGCAAAGCTACGAGAATGGTGTATTTCCTGAAAGGAAAGGCAAGAACCATTTATGCAAAACTCAGTTTCGAAGACGCGCGCAACTACAACACTTTGAAGAATGCGTTGTATGATGGATTTCAACTGACAGCAGATCAATATCGGAAGAAATTCCGTCAGCTGAAGCGAAACCCATCTGACACGTACAAAGAACATGTCACCAAACTTGAGCGCATCCTCGATAAATGGATCGAGTTAGCCAAGTGCGATGAACATGTGGCAGATCTGAAGGATCTAGTTCTCAGAGAACAATTAGAGAACACCTTCCCTGCCGAAGTGATGTTGCACGTACTTGATCGGAAACCGAAGTCTGCGAAAGAAATGGGCGAAATTGCCACGGAGTACGAACAATCACGTTCGAACATCAGGCCACGGCAATCTCACCAAAACCATTCTAGCGGCAGCGCGTTTTCGAACACAAAAAGTTCGAATGTCGTCAGAAGTGACGCGAAAGAGAAAGCGTCACAGAAAGAACATAAATACGTGAGCGATGATGAAAAGCAAAGACTGAAAGCCACAGGCTGTTGTTTTTTTTGCAAGGGCAAAGGGCACCTGTCGCGATTTTGTCCCAATAAGGGAGAAAGCGTTCACGCAGTTCATGTTCGAAATGAATTTGATGGACAAGAAATCCCCGTACATCTTGACAAGCTGTGCAAGTCGTGCAAAAAGAAGGATTTCAAAGAGGAAGTGTTCATCAAATTAGACGGCCGAATCGTAAAAGCATTACGCGATTCCGGGTGCTCAGGTATTATGGTCAGGGCCGACCTTATACCTGAAGAAAGGTACTTGGCAAAGAAAAAAGAAACTACTCTCGCAGAGAAGAAAACACGGAAATTGTGTCCCACGGCTGTGGCCCACATTGACTGTCCGTATTTTGATGCCAAAACCGAAGTGGTCATACTCGAAGATCCCATTTATCCTGTCCTCATAGGAAAATGGTATGGTGTAGGCCAGAACAAGAGGAAGACCCCTTTGTTTCCAGTACGTGACCCGAGTTGGTATCAAGGTGAGACCAACGCGACGGTCAGTACACGTAAGCAAGAGAAGGAGGAAAAAGAGCAGAATGAGAAACCTGTGCCGGGAACTAGGCATGATGACAGAAATACACACAAGATGTATTCCCCGCACGATCTCAAGAAGGCTCAGAATGATGATGAAACACTGGCAAAAGTACGCCAGATGGCTGTTTCAGGAGAATCATTCCACGGCGTGAGGTATGTCTACAAGAAAGAAATCTTGTACAGGACAACCCTCGACAAAACCGGGAGTGAGTCTAGTAAAGTCGTTGTTCCCAAAGAAATGAGAACCAAAGTTCTTTCTTTTGGGCACGACCACCCGATGGCAGGTCATCTCGGGCAAAAGAAAACCACTGATAGAATCCGGTGTGAGTTCTGGTGGCCAGGTTTTGTCGGAGACATAAAACGTTACTGTCTCTCGTGTGACACATGCCAAAGAACAGCGCCAAAAAGCAGAACCAAGAAAGCACCTCAAGACAGTCTGGGGTTCTCACCCTTTGAAATGCAGTATGGCAAGACCATCAGAGGTCCCATGCAGGATCTGCGTCGGGCATGGACTGATGAATCGGTCGAAGGTGAACAGAAGACGACAGCAGAATACGTTGTCGACCTCAGAAACAGAATTGACGAAAAAAAAAAGAAGAAGCAGAAGAACACATCGCCGTAGTCATCGAGGAAGATGATACGATGAACGATGATATCTTCCGAATAGACACTCAGAAGATGATTCCTCTGCTGGAAACTACTCGTACAGAAGATGTCACAAGCGTGAACTTCTGTAAAGAATTGAGTAGAGAAAGAACAAAAGAGGCGAAAGCGATCTGTAGTACATTCTCCAAGAATATGACTGATGTACCGATTACTACCAACTTGGAGAAGTGCAGAATCGAACTTTCAGAGAAGAAACCTGTGTTTGTTCAACCGAGACCCATACCTCATGCGATGGTGAAAACGGTTGTAGACGAGATCGACGAGATGTTGAAGCTCAGGGTCATTGAACCGGCAAACTCACCGTACAATGCTCAAATCGTTTTTGTAAAGAAGAAAGGAGGTAAGAAATACCGGGTTGTGACAACCATAGAGCAAATTAATTAAGTCGCGCTTCATATAGTGACTAAATTTGGGAAATTCATTCTCAAGAAAGGGGCTGTCATGAATTATTATTATGAGGCGCGAACCTGTCAAGAATAGAATAGGCAACCGAGACTACTCGCGCATTACACGACGTAGCCAAGTGACGTATTCATGTGTGACGTATCCAAATGTACTGACGTAAACTAAAATCGTTTCACGAGAGGGTCGTTTTCCGCAAGTCCACGGAACGAAGAACGCTTGGAGGAAAAGCCGTTCCCCTGTCTTTGAAGGAACCCACGGTCCAATGATTCATTCATCTTCCTCTTCCTCATGTTGCCGTAATTGTGGAGAGAGATGTAACCAGACTACTACTGCTATTAACTTGATGATGGTGTCTTGAAAAGAAGAGTGACGTCCCAAACCAGGAGCGCGGTCTTCAAGTCCAGTCAAGTGCTGCACGTCATCTCGAGTACCTTTTCAATGACATCGAGCTAAGTCAAAACTTCATAAACATTATGTGTATTCCTTTGTTTTGATGTCCTCCAAGGGAAAATTCTGGAGAACGTTTGCGGCGGCGGAGTCACGTTAGATTACCATGACAGAATTGAAATCCAACAGCAATAGACATTTGATCAGAGTGTGTTGTGATTCAAGAAACATGACCTAGCTTGTACAGTGTGTGATACGTTTAGTACGATACTGATATTTGGCAAAAATATAGACTAACCTGATTAATGTGTGCTGCATTGCAAGAATTTTATTAACACTATCCATGTATTAAATTATGTAAACCTGTGTTGATCTTTCTCCGCTACTTCGAGAGCATGGGAAAGAGTGAAGGAAAGTAAAGTCAAGGTAGTACCTGTTTCTTTAGCTAATACGAAAAGGCGGCGTGTTTTCCTTCCATAAACTTCCTTTGGAAGGCGCACGCAGAAAGAAACAGGCTGACGAAAACTGACCTGTGACAATAGCCATGCAGCCGCTGTTGCAGAAACTGTGTGTGTTTCCGATAATGAAACAGTAAATAACCTTGTTTCGTCAAAACAAAAAGAATACAGACCAGAAACCAGTTTTGGAATATTCTTCACCAATATTTTGTCAGCTTATCGCCGACTCATTCAGGATGGTGTGGAATGACGGCATGTGATCAGTGCCATATTTTTACCTTGCTTTCGTTTAATTCTGTTACAGGTTCTAGTCTTCAAACTACTTTCTACAGTTCTGTGACAGTAATTTAGTTGTTAGTGTTGAAGATGGTCGATATTGCTGCTTGGCATCCTGCGTCTGTGCGCGTCAAACAATGAATAGACCCAAACATCATACTTCAGGGAAGTATTCCACTTTCGTAATACTGTATCAGAAAATCAAGATTAGCCCTATAACTGCCACAATAACTATGAGAGAAAAAATCAATACACTGACAAGGGAAACAACAGTTGTATATTGCCCTTTGCGTTTGGAGCAAGATGATTGCCTCCCCTGATGGCCATTTTCTCAGTTTTGGTATAATTGTTGTTGTTTTTATAGCTTTTTTTTTAGTAAATTCGTCGGGCAATCAATGAGTTAAAACTCGTCATCTATAAGATTTAAAATAAAAAATAAACGATTTTTTATTTTTTTTATTAAAACAACTCATCATCTCACGTCTTGAAGTTGTCTAGATGCAGCGCGTCGTTGTAGAAGTACGTGGCGGTGTCCGGGATGTGGGTGAAGTTGGTGAGGGGCTGACCAGCCAGCTCCAGCACTGACCACTGGGCGAGCAGCACTGGACACGGGTCAGAGTAGCGCCACCGGCCCTCCAGCACGTGCACCTCGCTCTGACCGTCACGATCACTCTCATCTGGTCCGTCACTCACCTGTGACAGACAGGTCTTACTGCATGGTGACAAATATCAACCAATGTGAGTTTTCACTTTTTGGTTTGAACAAGATGTTATTCGATTTCAACATGATACAATAATAAAATAAAATACAATAGGGGTACGAACTCAAGCAAACTTTTATTTTACGTGCCCTAGACAGATTTCCACCTTTTTTTAAACTACACAATTTTATTAACCCTTTTTCCCATTTTCGACGTTTGAATATCACTCTACCGCGAGATCGTTCGTTCTGGAGTTCCCATACAAACATTATCAGAATTTCCGTTCCCAACTTTTACAGCTATGACTTAAAATATACAAGGAGATCTCAGTTGTACGAAGAACAACCACCACTCTGTCATAATCTTCAGTATTTCTCAGTCACGAGCAGTCTGGCCTTCACTTCACTTTGCACTCACCTCCAGCCGAGGCTCAGGACTGATGACGACAGCGTCTGACGTAGCTATGACGTAAAGGCCAACAGTGTTGGTGATTCTAGCGGTGACGTAGACAGTAGCCCCGGCAGACAGGGCAAGTCTCTCCATTACGTACATACCGTCTGCCTCACCACACACACGGAATCCTCTGACGTCACTGCGGCCTGGAGAGGAACCCAGGGCCAGCTCGACACTAGGACACAGAAATCACTTTATGTATGTTTGTCTTCTAGCACTGAATGTTCTAGCTACTTCTATACTTTAGGCTTATAATGCAAGGTGCTTGATATCTACACTGACCTGGGCACCTGCATACAACATAACACAGTGACAGGCTGATGAGGCAATGTAGAACATTCTTGTCCCTTACTCATCAGAGTTTGTTTCAAAATATCTCACACACAAAACAAGCAAACAAGCAAAGAAACAATCAATGCACAAAAATCGGACAGATTAAACTCAAACATCAGCAAGAAAAAAATGACTATCATTTACCTTCCAATTTCTGATTCTTTGTCTGTTACTCCTTTCAAAAGAATCTCCATGTAATCCTGAGTGGTCTGACATTGCTGCTTGACGTCATGGTGACCTGGACCTGGTGACGTCACGATTATCACTTCATCTACCGAAGGTGGGCTGACGTCTCTCATTACTTTTACTGGAATTTCTTTTTTTAGACCTGCAGCATTTGTCACTCCGACAATGACGAAGAAGTCTTTGATATCCTGGGATTCCAAGATGCTGTTGACATCATAGCTCCAATGATGAATATGACGTGGGACTGACGTCATGTTGATGATGTTAGCTTTGGAAGGACCGTTGCCGAGGCCTATCAGGATCTCTGACAGCGCGCTGTGTGTCTCGTTGATTGTCTCCCAGTCGCAGGAGAGAAGCGACGAGCGAGAAGACACGACCTTGCTGCATCGCAAGTCAATGATATCTGGCGGTGTAAAGTCAAGCGTCACAGTGGGAAAAGACAGGCTTGCCTCATTGCCTGCGTTGTCTGTCACCATTAGTGCAGGGAAGAGGGAGTCTCCCGATGAAATCCTGCTTCTCAACGCTAAGTGATCTTCAGGGACTGCTGGAACGTTCACACTGAGAGAGTTTGAGTCAAAGACGTCTTGCCGCATTCGGGTCTCGTTAAGTCCACTGGGGTCCCGTACTTCCCACATGACGTCAAGGTGGTCTGAAGTCACCTGGTACACCACGTCATGTGACGTCACAAGACGTGAACCGATGCGGAAAGAGGCTGTCGGTGGCGTGGTGTCGACAGTAAAACCGTCCGAGGAAGCCACGATGTACTGTTCGTGACAGTTGTGTCCGGTGGTGGCCCTGACGCTGCTGTAGTATGTCTGTCCCTCAAACTGCATGACGTCGACCTGAGCGAAGCCGTTTCCCGCGTCATCCACCACCAGCCCGTAGTCCGTGTAGGGCAGGACGTTGGTGGCGAAGGGCGAGGTGCCCACCCCCCACTCATAACCCGCAATGCCGCACGCCTGGCTGCTGAAGCCGCTGAAGGTGATGGCGATGGAGGACGTGTCGTGGGAAAAGTCGACGTCGTCGTCGTCCCGACCGTCAGACACGACGCCGGCCACGTTGGCGTGGAGCAGCAGGAACGGTTTGGACGTGACGATGCCGGACGCAATCCCGGCACCGTTGATGACGACCAGGTACACGCGGTACAGAACCTGCTTCTGCTCATTGCTGATCTGCAGGTGGAGGTCACGGAAGGAAAGCGTGGCTGGCAGAGACCCGTCGACAGTCAACACTTGAGGTGAGGACAGACAGTCATCAGAGCCGTCAGGGCCAATACAGAGGTGGGAGGTCTTGATGCCGCTCTGTGAGTCGTGAGGTGACCATGTGACCCACAGCGGTTCTTTGTCGACGTGCTCTACCTGGCCAGCATCATTGGTCTCCTCCTCCTCTCCTTCCCGCGCCAGTAGAACCTGCACACAGTGTTTGTCACGTGTGTGTCTGCGTCTCAACGAGTAATGACATGGCAATGCTGCAAAGATTGATGAAAGCTCGATACATTTAACTTTAACTAATAGTCCAGGCATCTTAGCCACTTTAGTGAAGGGAACGTTGAAGTGACAATGACTAGGTTTAAAATGTCCCTTATCAGAAAGTTCAACCTCAGTCCTTTGATGTTTATTAAACACATTTTCATATAAAGTTGGCGCTTCATACGGAAAAATGGCTTTGAAATTGACCCAAATCCTTCTTTGGGCTCTGTAAATGTCGTTTGGGGGTATGGTTGTAAAATGGTATCTACTGGTCACCCCAATGTATAAACTGAAAACTCTTTCTGCACCAGAACACGCAGAAAGGATTGTATCTGCCTGATGTCTGATGCTTTTCAAAATCCCCAACCACTAACACCTTCAAAACGGACTTTAACTGACACTGTTGTTTTTCCCTATATAATCCTTACTATTTTTCCGAGACGTCGTCGTGTTGTGTATTTAGCTTGCCACAACCTCATACATGGTCCTAAAAGTTAAAGTTGAAGAAAATACTAAAGATAAATGAAAAAGCTGACGCAGTGTCATTCGCACCGTGAATCCCCCCATGGGAACATACTAAAGTCTGGTTCCAAATAGGCTCAATTTCCTTCTATTTCTTTGTATTTCTGCCTCGTAGGGGTAGGGGTGTTCAAACCAAAGGCACCTTTAAACCAAAATTCAAATCACACATCTTACAATACTAAGACACTCAGCAGTAAAAGGGTGTCTGCTGGTAAAAAATTCCAAACAATCCTAAAAGTACTTCACTACTAAAAGTGCTTTTAAAAAGAGCCGTTATTTTTCCCTCTATATTCAGTATTGTGTTTTCTGCGAACATGTAGTCTATTTAGATGGTTGTCGTGTGCACTTGAGTTGCTAAAGCGTTTTCAGTTGGGCATATGTCGAAAAGCAAAGAATTAGCCCTTTGAAAACCATCAGAACTGTCACACAAAAATAACATTTACCTATCTCACCAACTGACCAAACATAGGGCTTTTCCTTATGTATTATGTATTGTCGTGTTTTTTGTAGCATACTTGTGAAAACAGCCACCACTGTTGTAAATGATACTTTAAAGAGCATTATTTCATTTTTACAGTTGAAGGACAACCTGGACTGCCGTATATTACAGCTGTTTTACAATCAGCCAAAATTTTCTTAACAAACGTATGTTAAGAACAACTCCCACAGTGAAATTGAAGGAAAACAAAGTGAAAATCCGCCTGCCATAGAGGAGCTAAAGAATCAACAATAAACGACTGCATGGATAGCTTGATGCACGAATGCATTGCGGACATGTTTGTCTCCAACCAAGAGAAAGTTCCAAAAAATCCCTTTTGTGCTTCTTATTATACAGTGACGTCAAAGACAGCCTTTTCTGCTGTTCATACATTCAGGGGTTATGGTTACACTAAACGACGTAGTTGTAGCCATACTGCCATCCAGATTTATTTTTTCCTTGCGAGCAGTCACAGGGTGTTTGTGCTGTCTGCCAACCGTTAGATGACCCCGCCCAAGTCTGTTAAGGGACCGTTTGACCGTTATAGAACGCGTCTTTTTGATTTTTTGGCACAGTTGGAAACGGTTGATTTTTATCCCTACCATTGTTTCCAAACATTATGTAGGAATGTTTTGTGAACAACGGATAATAGCCGCTACTCGCATGTGTAGCAAAAGTGAGCGTACATACTCACCCTGGTCGTACAGCCGTTGTCCGTTGCCCGTCTTTATCTGTCTGTACTGAACATTACCTTTGGATATTTCTCCAACGCTATGAAGTGAAGAAACACCAAATGTTGCAAAATGTTGTATGACCCCAAGAGCTCAAAAAAGATACTTGAGAACCTTGACCTTACCATAAGGTCAAGGTCACAGGGAGAATTAATGTGGTCTAAAAACTGCAAAATTTCACATTGTGCCAGTTTTCTGGAAAACAAATTAAAAACAGCGGGCTTAGTTTTGTATGGTATACAAGAAAAAGAAAGCCTTATCTTCTGATACCATTTTGGTTGACCTCGCTTCAATGTCAAGGTCAGAGGAGCCCTTCAAAGTTGAATTGTAGACATATTTTGATGTGAGCTTGCCCCTTTAACTTTACTATGGACGATATCTCTTACAAACTTAAACACTGAGTGGGGCGTTTGTTAGAATTTCATAGTGAGCCACATCTGGTCACATATTGTTAGGGTCAAGGTCACATTGACCCCTATGAAAAATGTGACCAAGCCGGGTAAAGAAATCCATGTGTCTTGGTAAAAAATCTTAACAAAGCAAAGCCCATGCGACTCTCATGCTTGACCTTTGTCTTAAAGTGACCTTGACCTTCAGGTGACCTTGAAGGTGAAGGTCTAACAACTGAAGCTGGCAAGGACATTGTACACTATTAGAACTGTTTTACAGATTTTTCCTACCAAATTACACATGACCTTTGGCCAAGGTCAAGATCATCAAAGGTCACACATCACAAGGCTATCAATTCAAGACATAGGAAGCATAAACATACTTATTGGCACTTTCTACAAAGAGACATTGTCACTTTTAGTGATTCAATTGCCCGTTTCAGTCACATTTCATAAGGGGCAAAGTGACCTTGACCTTGATGATATGTGACTAAATGTGGCTCAATATCAGTATATAACATGTGCCCCACACAATTATGAAGTTTGAAAGATTTTTTTCATAGTTCAGGGTCAAGGTCACTTCAAAACATGTATACAATTCAACTTTGAAGGACTCCTGTGACCTTGACATTGAAGCGAGGTCAACCAAAATGGTATCAGAAGATAAGGCTTTCTTTTTCTTGTATACCATACAAAACTAAGCCCGCTGTTTTTAATTTGTTTTCCAGAAAACTGGCACAATGTGAAATTTTGCAGTTTTTAGACCACATTCATTCTCCCTGTGACCTTGACCTTAAGGTAAGGTCAAGGTTCTCAAGTATCTTTTTTGAGCTCTTGGGGTCATACAACATTTTGCAACATTTGGTGTTTCTTCACTTCATAGCGTTGGAGAAATATCCAAAGGTAATGTTCAGTACAGACAGATAAAGACGGGCAACGGACAACGGCTGTACGACCAGGGTGAGTATGTACGCTCACTTTTGCTACACATGCGAGTAGCGGCTATTATCCGTTGTTCACAAAACATTCCTATATAATGTTTGGAAACAATGGTAGGGATAAAAATCAACCGTTTCCAACTGTGCCAAAAAATCAAAAAGACGCGTTCTATAACGGTCAAACGGTCCCTTAACAGACTTGGGCGGGGTCATCTAACGGTTGGCAGACAGCACAAACACCCTGTGACTGCTCGCAAGGAAAAAATAAATCTGGATGGCAGTATGGCTACAACTACGTCGTTTAGTGTAACCATAACCCCTGAATGTATGAACAGCAGAAAAGGCTGTCTTTGACGTCACTGTATAATAAGAAGCACAAAAGGGATTTTTTGGAACTTTCTCTTGGTTGGAGACAAACATGTCCGCAATGCATTCGTGCATCAAGCTATCCATGCAGTCGTTTATTGTTGATTCTTTAGCTCCTCTATGGCAGGCGGATTTTCACTTTGTTTTCCTTCAATTTCACTATGGGAGTTGTTCTTAACATACGTTTGTTAAGAAAATTTTGGCTGATTGTAAAACAGCTGTAATATACGGCAGTCCAGGTTGTCCTTCAACTGTAAAAATGAAATAATGCTCTTTAAAGTATCATTTACAACAGTGGTGGCTGTTTTCACAAGTATGCTACAAAAAACACGACAATACATAATACATAAGGAAAAGCCCTATGTTTGGTCAGTTGGTGAGATAGGTAAATGTTATTTTTGTGTGACAGTTCTGATGGTTTTCAAAGGGCTAATTCTTTGCTTTTCGACATATGCCCAACTGAAAACGCTTTAGCAACTCAAGTGCACACGACAACCATCTAAATAGACTACATGTTCGCAGAAAACACAATACTGAATATAGAGGGAAAAATAACGGCTCTTTTTAAAAGCACTTTTAGTAGTGAAGTACTTTTAGGATTGTTTGGAATTTTTTACCAGCAGACACCCTTTTACTGCTGAGTGTCTTAGTATTGTAAGATGTGTGATTTGACTTTTGGTTTAAAGGTGCCTTTGGTTTGAACACCCCTACCCCTACGAGGCAGAAATACAAAGAAATAGAAGGAAATTGAGCCTATTTGGAACCAGACTTTAGTATGTTCCCATGGGGGGATTCACGGTGCGAATGACACTGCGTCAGCTTTTTCATTTATCTTTAGTATTTTCTTCAACTTTAACTTTTAGGACCATGTATGAGGTTGTGGCAAGCTAAATACACAACACGACGACGTCTCGGAAAAATAGTAAGGATTATATAGGGAAAAACAACAGTGTCAGTTAAAGTCCGTTTTGAAGGTGTTAGTGGTTGGGGATTTTGAAAAGCATCAGACATCAGGCAGATACAATCCTTTCTGCGTGTTCTGGTGCAGAAAGAGTTTTCAGTTTATACATTGGGGTGACCAGTAGATACCATTTTACAACCATACCCCCAAACGACATTTACAGAGCCCAAAGAAGGATTTGGGTCAATTTCAAAGCCATTTTTCCGTATGAAGCGCCAACTTTATATGAAAATGTGTTTAATAAACATCAAAGGACTGAGGTTGAACTTTCTGATAAGGGACATTTTAAACCTAGTCATTGTCACTTCAACGTTGTTCTCTAATATGCCTGGACTATAAGGCACATCTCTGCACCAATAGCACTCCCTAAGATTTATTTCCTGTATTCTCAACCTACAACAATACGAATGTATTCAAATCAGGAAACATATATTTGCTTGACAAACAAGCAAACAATCGAACTGGTCGAGACTAATTCCACACGTCGTTGTCCATGCTCAAGACAGAAAGCAAAGTAAATCACTATGAAAGTGTTACCAATTTAGCTGTGTTAGTTTGTTCAACACATTTTCTGAAAAATATCCTTCTAAGAAACTGGACTGAATTCAGTTTGTAGATATCTGTCTGCCCACCTATCTGTCAGTTTAAAGAGAACACTGTGCGCGTCGCATGTTCTTTTACATCGTCCACATTCAGCTGGTATAAATGACTGCTAATAAGTGGACAAGAAAACTCTATTGCTGTAAAATAACACTAATATCACATCAACTCAACACAGAAACAAGAAAGACCTTGAGAATATCAGGTGGTGTTGTGTCCACCGTGACGGCTTCAGATTCCTCTGCAGTCGCCATCTTGGCCCTGTTTACAGCCGTAACCTTGAGATTGTAGGCGGCGCCATTTTGGAGAGACAGGCCGGGCAGGTGGAGCTGCTGGGATGGGGATGACGTCACGTTCAAGCTAATTGGGTGAAAGTCTGACAACTCGGGCCAAATCTTACTCTTGGTGCCCTAAAACAAAAAGAAAACAAGTACAATTTGTTATCGCAAGATGTGACTTCTGATTGTTAGTTACGCTCACCCTTCTCTGAAACACTCTCGCACACCTACTGCCGTTGAATACGTAACGCTGTGACGATGTTTGTCTTTGAGTCAATGACATACATAAAAAGATTACTTTAATGAACACTGAATATATTACAGATTCGTTAAAGCTGTCGTCTATTTATGACTTTCCGGGGCTACGAGGTTGAAAAGATAGGGATGAAAATCATGTACAGAATTCTGTACAGCAAACACTACCCGAAACCCCACATATAAGGCGTGTATGACCTTGAGAGCTTCAGCCAACGCTTGAATTTTGCAGGGATAACATCCGGTTTGCTCTCTCAAGACTGATCATTATTTTATCTTCAAGAGAGATCAAGGGGAAAAAATAAACGCACCGGCGAAGATCCGAACTCTCGACCTCAAGACTTCGTGTCTGATGTACTAACCACTAGGCTACTGCGCCAACTGAGAACAAGTCGCGTAAGGCGAAAATACAACATTTAGTCAAGTAGCTGTCGAACTCACAGAATGAAACTGAACACAATGCCATTTTTCAGCAAGACCGTATACTCGTAGCATCGTCAGTCCACCGCTATTGGCAAAGGCAGTGAAATTGACAAGAAGAGCGGGGTAATAGTTGCGCTAAGAAGGATAGCACGCTTTTCTGTACCTCTCTTTGTTTTAACTTTCTGAGCGTGTTTTTAATCCAAACATATTCATATCTATATGTTTTTGGAATCAGGAACCGACAAGGAATAAGATGAAAGTGTTTTTAAAATTGATTTCGACAATTTAATTTTGATAATAATTTTTATATATTTAATTTTCAGAGCTTGTTTTTAATCCAAATATAACATATTTATATGTTTTTGGAATCAGAAAATGATGGAGAATAAGATGAACGTAAATTTGGATCGTTTTATAAATTTTTATTTTTTTTACAATTTTTAGATTTTTAATGACCAAAGTCATCAATTGATTTTTAAGCCACCAAGCTGAAATGCAATACCGAAGTCCGGGCTTCGTCGAACCTTACTTGACCAAAATGTCAACCAATTTGGTTGAAAAATGAGGGCGTGACAGTGCCGCCTCAACTTTCACGAAAAGCCGGATATGACGTCATCAAAGACATTTATCAAAAAAATTAAAAAAACGTTCGGGGATTTCATACCCAGGAACTCTCATGTCAAATTTCATAAAGATCGGTCCAGTAGTTTAGTCTGAATCGCTCTACACACACACACACACACACACACACACACACACACACACACACACACACACACATACACCACGACCCTCGTCTCGATTCCCCCCTCTACGTTAAAACATTTAGTCAAAACTTGACTAAATGTAAAAAAGAAGGAAAAACATTGATATGAATTCATGTTATGTTATTCTTGAAGCAGCATGATTTATATCTCTATCCGCCCACTGTTCAGAAGTGAATACATGTATAACTATTTCTTTGATGTCTGTTTTCAACTGCACAGAGCTTTGGAGAGATTCACTGAATTACTGTTTAGTCATTTTTCTTACATGTTGTAAATAGAGATATCGCAGCTATTTGCATGGCGCGAATGTTGTGTAGCATGACGGTGTAAACATGTTCTGCGATTCCGTGATACATGTTTGCAAATAAGGCACATTTGAATGGCAATTTTTACGTTTTTGCAACTCATGAATGGTAATTCAAGCGTAGAATGATATAAAAAAAAAAATTAAAAAATCTATTTTTGCCAACACTGTTAACCCGTGATTTGTAAAAATGTAAAACATTTTACAAATCACGTAAATGCGCCCAATATTTTCTTCTTATCTCCAAAGTCAAGGTATCTATGAGATTTTTTTTTCATTACTTTATTGTCCCATTGCTGGGAAGTTCGGGTCGCTTCCTCCCAGTGGAAAGCTAGCAGCAACAGAGTCGCGTTTCAATTAGGCTTTGGGAGGGCGTCAACCCACGATGAAGACCGAGGAGTTTCAAATGGATGCATGTTAATGTGTAATTATTATCATTAAATAACCATCTCAAGAATTCGTGTTTTTGCTATTGTTTTTTCACTAGTTTGCAAGCCAGTCAGTCAAGAAGCTCATGTGTCGTGAAACAAGAAAACTGTTCTTGGGTCATCGGGCGCACAGGTTTCATGACGAAACATGCTTTGAGCTCGGGAAATATTAACAGAGAACTGGGAACGAAGAATTGCTCAGCTGCCACCACAGAGCTCACTTTTGGTACCTTGTATAGTGAATCACTGATAGGAATTAATACGCTGACAATGTTAACATTCAATTATTTGATGAAAATTTAAAAAAAAAACATGCAGTAACTAAAGTGACTCACGTGAAACGCTTCAAAGACAACACAGCGGTATTCCTCCACGCCAGACTCAGGGTCATCAAACTCCATGAGAAAGTGCAGAACATCCTGACTCTGTTGGTACAGTGTCCGGTTCTCTGTGCCGAGGTCAACCAGCTCGGGAGGGGTGTGGTCAACCAGCATCCCGTCTGTCGACACTCTCACCTGTCCACCCGCCCTGTTCACAAAAATGTTGTTGGTGTATTCACATGTTTGCTAGTAATTTCGGAAGTCCAAGGTGCGTGCTTATGGCAATGTTATTTGTAAAAGGACGATAACTTGGACATGTTATATCAAGAACTGACGATAATGACTGCTTGGTCGTCGAGAGAGGGAGGGTAGAGAGACAGAGAGAGACAGAGAGAGACAGAGAGAGAAAGAGTGATAGCCGCATACCAATAGGAAACAGAGATAGACCGACAGGCAGACAGACAGACGGACAGCAAGACAGGCAGACAGACAGACAGACACACAGGCAAACAGACAGACAGAGAAACACACACAAGAACTGCTACCTGTTATTTGCCTGCAAAGTCACGACCACACTATCCCCGTGTTCCAGAGAGAACGAATGATCAGAGAACACTTCCAGGTTGTCACTGATTCCTGTGAACGTTTTCTCCATGTTGTTGTTGATCGTCACTGACAGTGTATAGTCCGCCAGGCCACTCTCCGGGTCGTAGAAATCAATCCACGATGTAGTGACGGTTGCTGTCTCTGACGTGTAGTTGACGTCATGCATGACGTCATTACCATCAGACACGATGCCTGAGACCGGTGACGTAATGTCCACAAGGACTGCACAGAAATGCAAACAATGAAGGATAGCTCTCTGTTTATTTTTTTAATTACTTTGGCTGAAGATGTTATTCATTTGCAAACCATATCTTCACTATTTTCGCACAAAAAATATGCAGAGAAATGGAAACACTAAAGTGACACGTCCTTAGGCCAACAAAAAAAAAAGGTCTGTTTACGGTAACATAGGCCCAAAAAAATAGGGTCGGTAGGTCGGGATTTTTTTATTTTTTCCCTCCAAAAAAAACATATTTTTACGTTATTTTGCAAAAAAAAACAAAAGATTTTTTTTTTCCCCAAATGCCAAAAAAAAGTCTAGGGTCGCGCGAAAAAAATAGGGTCGGTCGGGTTACCGTAAACAGACTATTTTTTTTTTTGCCTTATTTTTTTTCAAATACACTGACTATAAGGATCTAATGCATTTGTACTCCTCGTGTTTATTTTTTCCACACTTGCAACATGCAGGAGGGAATCTGCGATCCTATTAAAGAGTTACACACAGATCTTTGCACGAGCCTCAGTTACGACAACAATCAGCTCAAACTTTTGTCATTGTTTAATTCTATTTATCAAAATTAAATCACACTCTCTGAAACTTTAAGGGGAAGATATGCATGACTTTAACACCTTTGGGCAGAGTGCTAGACATGGGCGGTGTAACGTCCACTAACATCGCTATAACATGTTTGTCAGTACTATCTGACTCACGTCCGTCAGACGAAGCGTTGGCCGACTTCTGGTTGAGAGCCTTGTTGTTGGCCACCACTGTGGAGAAGTAGGTCACGTTGTGCTGGAGTGTCACGTGCTTACACGACTGCTTTTCATAGGCAGTCAGCATGTGGAAAGTCACCACGTCATCTTTACCCTGTGTCAACCCCACGCCCCATAAGTAGCTGCAATCACAACAACGTCCAATCTCATGCAGTGTTGTCAGGGTCCTAAAACAATTCTCCAGGAAATATCGTTGTCGTTTTATTGCATATGTATTTGATAAACCGACAAGACGATAGGATTGCTTATGAGTTGAAGATGTTTAACCGAATTGCAGAAGGAAATATGGAGGACAATAACTGCATCCGGCTGCAATTATTCTACTGTTGTAGCCTAATATTGTCAAAACACTTAATTTGTCTTCTGTTTCCAATCCTCTGTTAAGTGCCTTGAGCTTACAGATGTTTATACCGGCACGGTGGACTAGTGGTAAGGCGTCCGCCCCGTGATCGGGAGGTCGTGGGTTCGAACCCCCCGGCCGGGTCATACCTAAGACTTTAAAATTGGCAATCTAGTGGCTGCTCCGCCTGGCGTCTGGCATTATGGGGTTAGTGCTAGGACTGGTTGGTCCGGTGTCAGAATAATGTGACTGGGTGAGACATGAAGCCTGTGCTGCGACTTCTGTCTTGTGTGTGGCGCACGTTATATGTCAAAGCAGCACCGCCCTGATATGGCCCTTCGTGGTCGGCTGGGCGTTAAGCAAAACAAACCAAACCAACAGATGTTTATCAGAAGCAAAGCCAGCGCTTACATATACCGACAGGAGGAGAATAGTGAAAGTTCAACTGCTTTGAAATACTCTCTATCTAACACAAATACTGCAGCACTTCTTGACATTTCTAAACACGTCACATCGTGTTGTCAAGGAAAGTGTGTGCAAGATGATGCGAGCAAGGTATCATAACAAATAACTGACAAGCTAACCGAATACATAAATAGCTTTTATGTTTTTGAAGGTTTTTTGTACGTATTATCAACATAATTTTAACTTTTTGAAGGCAGCGGAGATGTGTAGAATTGTCTTCATAACCTCTCACCTGTCAATGCTGGAGTCCGGATCATAGAAGTCGGCCCACTGAGCGCAGATCTGATTGGCTGACACCTGACAGCAGATGTCGTGTCCAAGCTCCGTCCCGTCCATCACTTGACCCGCCACAGGGGGAGTGCTGTCCAACAGGACCGGAGTCTCGCCAGCACCAGTTGCTGAAAGACCCACTGCACGACAGACAATATTGTTGGGTTTTTTGTTTGTTTTTTGGGGGGGTAAAGTTTTATCAAGATAATGGCTCCTATGCAAATTATTCATGTCAAGACAGTAGGTGAGTATACGAAATGTATGGATTTATGTCATCCGAGCCATCACTGTTGATCAAACCTTTATATACCAGAAGCGAAGTACAAAACTACAGACAAACAAGTCGCGTAAGGCGAAATTACTACATTTAGTCAAGCTGTCGAACTCACGGGATGAAACTGAACGCACTGTATTTTTTCACCAAGACAGTACAGCTTCGTCAATCCCCGCGTGAAGGAAATCGCTCACCTCCCACGTGCAAAACGTAGTGATATTGACACGCCAGATTAGCGCGGTAGCGTATTGTGCTAAGCAGGAACGCGCGCTTTTCTGTATTCTTGTTAACTTTCTGAGCTTGTTTTGAATCCAACCTATCATATCTATATGTTTTTGGAATCAGGAAATGATAAAGAATAAGATGAAACCATTTTTGGATCGATTTCTTACATTGTAATCGTAGTATTAGTTAACCTATTTTCGTTAATTGTGATCACATTTTAAGAGTAAACATGACATATGTATATATTTTTAGATTCAGAATGTGATGAAGAATACGATGCAATCAATTTTAAATCTGTTTGCGAAAAATCGATTTTAATGACAACTTTAATGAGCAAACTCATCAATTAATTTTTAAGCCTTCAAGCTGAAATGCAATACCAAAGTCCGGGCTTTGTCGAAGATTACTTGACCAAAATTTCAACCAATTTGGTTGAAAAATGAGAGCGTGACAGTGCCGCTTCAACTTTCACGAAAAGCCGGATATGACGTCATCAAAGACATTTATCCAAAAAATGAAAAAAACGTCTGGAGATACCATACTCAGGATCTCTCATGTCAAGTTTCATGAAGATCGGTCCAGTAGTTTTCTCTGAATCGCACACACACACACACACACACACACACATACACCACACCCTCGTCTCGATTCCCCCCTCTACGTTATAGTCCAGGCATATTAGAGAACAACGTTGAAGTGACAATGACTAGGTTTAAAATGTCCCTTATCAGAAAGTTCAACCTCATTCCTTTGATGTTTATTAAACACATTTTCATATAAAGTTGGCGCTTCATACGGAAAAATGGCTTTGAAATTGACCCAAATCCTTCTTTGGGCTCTGTAAATGTCGTTTGGGGGTATGGTTGTAAAATGGTATCTACTGGTCACCCCAATGTATAAACTGAAAACTCTTTCTGCACCAGAACACGCAGAAAGGATTGTATCTGCCTGATGTCTGATGCTTTTCAAAATCCCCAACCACTAACACCTTCAAAACGGACTTTAACTGACACTGTTGTTTTTCCCTATATAATCCTTACTATTTTTCCGAGACGTCGTCGTGTTGTGTATTTAGCTTGCCACAACCTCATACATGGTCCTAAAAGTTAAAGTTGAAGAAAATACTAAAGATAAATGAAAAAGCTGACGCAGTGTCATTCGCACCGTGAATCCCCCCATGGGAACATACTAAAGTCTGGTTCCAAATAGGCTCAATTTCCTTCTATTTCTTTGTATTTCTGCCTCGTAGGGGTAGGGGTGTTCAAACCAAAGGCACCTTTAAACCAAAATTCAAATCACACATCTTACAATACTAAGACACTCAGCAGTAAAAGGGTGTCTGCTGGTAAAAAATTCCAAACAATCCTAAAAGTACTTCACTACTAAAAGTGCTTTTAAAAAGAGCCGTTATTTTTCCCTCTATATTCAGTATTGTGTTTTCTGCGAACATGTAGTCTATTTAGATGGTTGTCGTGTGCACTTGAGTTGCTAAAGCGTTTTCAGTTGGGCATATGTCGAAAAGCAAAGAATTAGCCCTTTGAAAACCATCAGAACTGTCACACAAAAATAACATTTACCTATCTCACCAACTGACCAAACATAGGGCTTTTCCTTATGTATTATGTATTGTCGTGTTTTTTGTAGCATACTTGTGAAAACAGCCACCACTGTTGTAAATGATACTTTAAAGAGCATTATTTCATTTTTACAGTTGAAGGACAACCTGGACTGCCGTATATTACAGCTGTTTTACAATCAGCCAAAATTTTCTTAACAAACGTATGTTAAGAACAACTCCCATAGTGAAATTGAAGGAAAACAAATTGAAAATCCCCCTGCCATAGAGGAGCTAAAGAATCAACAATAAACGACTGCATGGATAGCTTGATGCACGAATGCATTGCGGACATGTTTGTCTCCAACCAAGAGAAAGTTCCAAAAAATCCCTTTTGTGCTTCTTATTATACAGTGACGTCAAAGACAGCCTTTTCTGCTGTTCATACATTCAGGGGTTATGGTTACACTAAACGACGTAGTTGTAGCCATACTGCCATCCAGATTTATTTTTTCCTTGCGAGCAGTCACAGGGTGTTTGTGCTGTCTGCCAACCGTTAGATGACCCCGCCCAAGTCTGTTAAGGGACCGTTTGACCGTTATAGAACGCGTCTTTTTGATTTTTTGGCACAGTTGGAAACGGTTGATTTTTATCCCTACCATTGTTTCCAAACATTATATAGGAATGTTTTGTGAACAACGGATAATAGCCGCTACTCGCATGTGTAGCAAAAGTGAGCGTACATACTCACCCTGGTCGTCCAGCCGTTGTCCGTTGCCCGTCTTTATCTGTCTGTACTGAACATTACCTTTGGATATTTCTCCAACGCTATGAAGTGAAGAAACACCAAATGTTGCAAAATGTTGTATGACCCCAAGAGCTCAAAAAAGATACTTGAGAACCTTGACCTTACCATAAGGTCAAGGTCACAGGGAGAATTAATGTGGTCTAAAAACTGCAAAATTTCACATTGTGCCAGTTTTCTGGAAAACAAATTAAAAACAGCGGGCTTAGTTTTGTATGGTATACAAGAAAAAGAAAGCCTTATCTTCTGATACCATTTTGGTTGACCTCGCTTCAATGTCAAGGTCAGAGGAGCCCTTCAAAGTTGAATTGTAGACATATTTTGATGTGAGCTTGCCCCTTTAACTTTACTATGGACGATATCTCTTACAAACTTAAACACTGAGTGGGGCGTTTGTTAGAATTTCATAGTGAGCCACATCTGGTCACATATCGTTAGGGTCAAGGTCACATTGACCCCTATGAAAAATGTGACCAAGCCGGGTAAAGAAATCCATGTGTCTTGGTAAAAAATCTTAACAAAGCAAAGCCCATGCGACTCTCATGCTTGACCTTTGTCTTAAAGTGACCTTGACCTTCAGGTGACCTTGAAGGTGAAGGTCTAACAACTGAAGCTGGCAAGGACATTGTACACTATTAGAACTGTTTTACAGATTTTTCCTACCAAATTACACATGACCTTTGGCCAAGGTCAAGATCATCAAAGGTCACACATCACAAGGCTATCAATTCAAGACATAGGAAGCATAAACATACTTATTGGCACTTTCTACAAAGAGACATTGTCACTTTTAGTGATTCAATTGCCCGTTTCAGTCACATTTCATAAGGGGCAAAGTGACCTTGACCTTGATGATATGTGACTAAATGTGGCTCAATATCAGTATATAACATGTGCCCCACACAATTATGAAGTTTGAAAGATTTTTTTCATAGTTCAGGGTCAAGGTCACTTCAAAACATGTATACAATTCAACTTTGAAGGACTCCTGTGACCTTGACATTGAAGCGAGGTCAACCAAAATGGTATCAGAAGATAAGGCTTTCTTTTTCTTGTATACCATACAAAACTAAGCCCGCTGTTTTTAATTTGTTTTCCAGAAAACTGGCACAATGTGAAATTTTGCAGTTTTTAGACCACATTCATTCTCCCTGTGACCTTGACCTTAAGGTAAGGTCAAGGTTCTCAAGTATCTTTTTTGAGCTCTTGGGGTCATACAACATTTTGCAACATTTGGTGTTTCTTCACTTCATAGCGTTGGAGAAATATCCAAAGGTAATGTTCAGTACAGACAGATAAAGACGGGCAACGGACAACGGCTGGACGACCAGGGTGAGTATGTACGCTCACTTTTGCTACACATGCGAGTAGCGGCTATTATCCGTTGTTCACAAAACATTCCTATATAATGTTTGGAAACAATGGTAGAGATAAAAATCAACCGTTTCCAACTGTGCCAAAAAATCAAAAAGACGCGTTCTATAACGGTCAAACGGTCCCTTAACAGACTTGGGCGGGGTCATCTAACGGTTGGCAGACAGCACAAACACCCTGTGACTGCTCGCAAGGAAAAAATAAATCTGGATGGCAGTATGTCTACAACTACGTCGTTTAGTGTAACCATAACCCCTGAATGTATGAACAGCAGAAAAGGCTGTCTTTGACGTCACTGTATAATAAGAAGCACAAAAGGGATTTTTTGGAACTTTCTCTTGGTTGGAGACAAACATGTCCGCAATGCATTCGTGCATCAAGCTATCCATGCAGTCGTTTATTGTTGATTCTTTAGCTCCTCTAAGGCAGGGGGATTTTCAATTTGTTTTCCTTCAATTTCACTATGGGAGTTGTTCTTAACATACGTTTGTTAAGAAAATTTTGGCTGATTGTAAAACAGCTGTAATATACGGCAGTCCAGGTTGTCCTTCAACTGTAAAAATGAAATAATGCTCTTTAAAGTATCATTTACAACAGTGGTGGCTGTTTTCACAAGTATGCTACAAAAAACACGACAATACATAATACATAAGGAAAAGCCCTATGTTTGGTCAGTTGGTGAGATAGGTAAATGTTATTTTTGTGTGACAGTTCTGATGGTTTTCAAAGGGCTAATTCTTTGCTTTTCGACATATGCCCAACTGAAAACGCTTTAGCAACTCAAGTGCACACGACAACCATCTAAATAGACTACATGTTCGCAGAAAACACAATACTGAATATAGAGGGAAAAATAACGGCTCTTTTTAAAAGCACTTTTAGTAGTGAAGTACTTTTAGGATTGTTTGGAATTTTTTACCAGCAGACACCCTTTTACTGCTGAGTGTCTTAGTATTGTAAGATGTGTGATTTGAATTTTGGTTTAAAGGTGCCTTTGGTTTGAACACCCCTACCCCTACGAGGCAGAAATACAAAGAAATAGAAGGAAATTGAGCCTATTTGGAACCAGACTTTAGTATGTTCCCATGGGGGGATTCACGGTGCGAATGACACTGCGTCAGCTTTTTCATTTATCTTTAGTATTTTCTTCAACTTTAACTTTTAGGACCATGTATGAGGTTGTGGCAAGCTAAATACACAACACGACGACGTCTCGGAAAAATAGTAAGGATTATATAGGGAAAAACAACAGTGTCAGTTAAAGTCCGTTTTGAAGGTGTTAGTGGTTGGGGATTTTGAAAAGCATCAGACATCAGGCAGATACAATCCTTTCTGCGTGTTCTGGTGCAGAAAGAGTTTTCAGTTTATACATTGGGGTGACCAGTAGATACCATTTTACAACCATACCCCCAAACGACATTTACAGAGCCCAAAGAAGGATTTGGGTCAATTTCAAAGCCATTTTTCCGTATGAAGCGCCAACTTTATATGAAAATGTGTTTAATAAACATCAAAGGAATGAGGTTGAACTTTCTGATAAGGGACATTTTAAACCTAGTCATTGTCACTTCAACGTTCCCTTCACTAAAGTGGCTAAGATGCCTGGACTATTAGGTTTGGTTTTGCTCTTGAATGTATGTGTCGTTTTGAATACACACACGCTGAACTTGTGTTCGAGAAAAAAGTTGTTTGGGAGCCATGTACAGATAAGACTCATTGATTGAAATAAGAATATCGAGCATAAAAAGAGTCAACCTCTCACCGCTGTTGACCACTTTCAACCTGATCCATGCAGGACTCCCGTCCTCTGTCTCGAACTCTTCGTTCACGATGTACGTGTTGCCCTCCACACCGCGCATCTCAAAGGGAAGATATTTCCTAATCATGACGTCATACTTGGTCCTCCCCAACCCGAACTCCATGCGTGCTACACCGGAAGTGTCGTCAGAGACGTTGTAGTAGACGGCCAGAAAGCGGAAGGAGTCGTCAAAGAGGAACTCCTTGACGCTGTGGAAGTTTGGGGGCGTGGTGTCCACGGTGAAAGGGGCGGAGTGACACACTGACGTCACAAGGTCTCCGCCGTGAATGACGTCACTCACAGCCTGTTGATTGAACATTTTCATCCTTGTAGCAACGCAGAAGCTTATGTCCATTATTGAACCCGAAGTTGACTTCACTAAATCTTCTCAAAGTCTTTTTAACACCTGGAAGTATGTGTGTGTGTGCGTGTGGGAGTGAGTGTGCTCAAGTGTATGTGCTTGCAAACATATGACGTTTTACCTTTACTGCTTACTTTAGAGAGAGAGAGAGAGAGAGAGAGAGAGAGAGAGAGAGAGAGAGAGAGAGAGAGAGAGAGAGAGAGAGAGAGAGAGAACAATAGCAAATTTGCACGTGTTTTATCTATTTTTAGAATGACGTCATTTGTATTCTTACGTAATTTCCTTTCTGTTTTTACGTCATCGTTTGTTTTGATTCCATTACATGATTACTGAAGAAGGAGTTTTCACTCCGAAATATTTATTTCATTTTGGTGTTTGGGTGTTATTTTTTATTCTTATTCAAAGTCTTTTTACCAAAAATGTAGCTCCAAGCTTCGTGCAGCGAGCTTCAGAAAGTCGACTTCGCCCAGTTTGAATCAGTGTTTTTTTAAAAGACGCAGCAACAAGATAAGGTTTTAAAGCAGGAACCATTTACACAGATTATTTAATTACAAACTAATGAAAAGAAAACAATATCAGACACAGAACCGCTCAAACTGTATTTTAGAGTCGCGGTTCAAAGTGTATCCATTGGTCGCAAAATGTAGTTCCAAGTGGCTTAATCTTTCTAACGTACCATATTTTTATAAATGTATTTAATCTTAGCTTCAACTGAAGCACATCAATTTCACTCATTTGTACGAATAACGCTCAAAAAACGGAAGCATGACGGTAGGAACAAGTTATACCTGTACAGTGACGTAATAGGCTCCGTTGGGCAGCTGAAGATCCCTGGCCAGTCCGGTGTATGTCCAGTCATTGGGGTTGGGGATGGACGCGTGGGGGTCAACGAAACTGACCACGTCCGTTCCACACAGCGTGGTGCCCACTGACCACGTGTAACCATGGATACCACACTCCGCGTCCTTGAAACCGTCCCAGTTGGCTGTCGGGGTGGACAATAGTCATTTAAACAGTTTGAAACAGACGTCGGTTCAAAACGCTCTTACACCAAACAAATGTCAGTCTTGGTTTAAAGGCGCGCTTCATCAGAAACATCGCAATTTCTGCAAGATATAGTACCGTACTATGAAGTTCTGTGTAGCTTAGATCTTAACCGTATCAGGACGGCAGTTTTAAAATCCATAACGCGCCAAGTGACGGGAAAATGTTCCGTCTTTTATACACGGTTTGTGACGGCAACACTTGGACACGAAAGACGCCTCACTTATCACTAAAGAATTGGGGTTTTTTCTCACTTTTTGTTATTGTTTTTGTTCATTAAGTAATGACACTGGCAAGAAACAAAAAAGAACATGCTAACAGAATCAGACAAGGAGAGAAGGAATATGGAATATGAAACACTAAGCCTGTGACTTGGGGCATGGTGGTTGCAGGGTCAGACATCAAAATCTATTCACTCACAGTATCTGACACAAACAATAATTATTATGTCAAATTTAGAGAAATCGCTTTTTAAGGGATGGTTTCAAAGAATACAATAGACACAGATAATAAAAATAGGCATAGCTTATTACCAGCAGCATGGTAGTTTTCCATGGTAAACTTCATCTCCTGCCCCTTCCGGTTTCCGTTAAACACCGTTCTGCTGCCAGCTCCATCGATAACTTTCCTGCAGGCGGAGAAATGTATTAAATACAGGCCAGCAGGAACACGAGTATTAATCATCTAAGGCTAGTTACTAGTACAGCATTCGGACTTATCGTTTCATAGAAATGAAGCCCAGCTGGATAAAACACGTTATCATATATCGGTTTTGCACCATATACTTTTTATATATTCAAAGTTTCAATCAATGTGGATGCTTGGATAGAGTGATTTTCTCTCTCTCTCTCTCTCTCTCTCTCTCTCTCTCTATCTCTCTCTCTCTCTCTCTCTCTCTCTCTCTCTGTTTCGCATTTGGTTTGCAGCCATGCACCTGTGATTGAGACTGTTGGTTACGTGATCTTCACATCGTTGAATGATTGAGGCGTTGCAGCCACCAACAGTGATGTAATCTGAAGTCACATCTCCAACAGGACCAGGTTCTGGTGGCGTCATATCCACCATGGTACCTTGTGACGTCAGCGTGGCACGATAACCCAGCACGTTTTCTACGTCAGTATTGACGTAATACTTGGTCCCGTGACGCAGCAACAGATTCTCGTAGCGCAAAATGGCTGTATATGACTTGCCCAGTCTCTCGTATGTCTCGTAGTTTGCGTCTGCTTTTCTCTCCGCGTTCGCTCCTAAAAATGAACGCAAGACGATGAAAAAGCTGTGTTATGTTACATAATTTGTGGTAACAAGATGCGCTAAATGAAAATTCAGGACACAGCACTTGCCTCAACAAGAATTACAGAAGCAAAATCATCAACCCATTCATACTCATCCTCGTCAGACAACACCGCATGAACATGTCCTACGTCAGACAACACCGCATGAACATGTCCTACGTCAGACAACACTGCATGAACATGTCCTACGTCAGACAACACCGCACGAACATGTCCTACGTCAGACAACACCGCAAGAACATGTCCTACGTCAGACAACACCGCATGAACATGTCATATGTCAGACAACACTGCATGAACATGTCCTACGTCAGACAACACCGCACGAACATGTCCTACGTCAGACTTAATCCACAAACATAATCGACATATAAAATTAATGTCCGAAACAAAGGGTGCTGCTGAAAAAGAAAGAGTAAAATAAATAAAAAGTGATTTAAACAGCATGTGAGCTATTTACAATCTCACACAGCTGGGAAACACAGACATTCTGGCAGATAAGGTAGCACCGTTTTGGAATCCACCTCCGGATACGTTCAAATTTGCACCAAGCACTCAGGTTTTAAGTGCAAGTCCATAAAATAATTAGATAGATTCGTCGACCTTGACGAGTGAAGATATAAAACTCCAACTGTGCGCAACCAAAGAATGGAATAACTTATGAGCCGCGAGTTCTTTTGGCGATTATATGGCAGTTCCAAAACTACTACTACAAATTAGATATGAAAGGGGAGAAACCAACCTTCCGTGACCTCGTGCAGTTCGCACTGATGCAGGTAGGGGTTGTACACGAACGTGACACACGTGGACAGCGTGACACAGGCCGTGGCACAGGTGGCAGCACTGTCGCCTGACACAGATTGCTTAGGGCTGGCGCTCAGGCGTCCAGATCTAGGTGCACTGAACAGTCTGAAGACATCGCCGTATTTTTATTACAAAGTAATATTTCATTTGACAGTACGATTACGTTTTGACTGATGTGAGACAATTGCGTCCGGACTGAACACACCACCAGATGGCACGATCCCAAAATACGTGTAACCGTATTTTTTATTAATTTTGTCACGGAAAATGCCCGTCTCAAAAAAAACATTCAAGTAGTTTGTTACTTATAATACCTCAATTCAGTCATCCGTAACGGAAACACATGCTACAGCATTTTGCCAGTATATACGCTAAATTAATTAAACGTTTCAAGCCATTTTTTTGATAAATCATATAACCAAAAAGATGTATACCTGTCATGGTAAAACCTATAACAATTTTTCTGGCACTTATTTGAAGGTACGTTCATATAATTTGTTTCAGCACATTGTTTTAGGGAAAATGCTGTGACAGTATCTGATGTCACAATGCTATCGCATATACCCCTGTGTTCTCAAGACAAGAAACAACAGTTAACACACCTGAGATCACCAGAGACACCTGGCTGGGGGAGAGAGTTGTGAAGGGTGAGTGGCTGCCAGTGAACCACCTCGTGACAAGAAACAACAGTTAACACACCTGAGATCACCAGAGACACCTGGCTGGGGGAGAGAGTTGTGAAGGGTGAGTGGCTGCCAGTGAACCACCTCGTGACAAGAAACAACAGTTAACACACCTGAGATCACCAGAGACACCTGGCTGGGGGAGAGAGTTGTGAAGGGTGAGTGGCTGCCAGTGAACCACCTCGTGACAAGAAACAACAGTTAACACACCTGAGATCACCAGAGACACCTGGCTGGGGGAGAGAGTTGTGAAGGGTGAGTGGCTGCCAGTGAACCACCTCGTGACAAGAAACAACAGTTAACACACCTGAGATCACCAGAGACACCTGGCTGGGGGAGAGAGTTGTGAAGGGTGAGTGGCTGCCAGTGAACCACCTCGTGACAAGAAACAACAGTTAACACACCTGAGATCACCAGAGACACCTGGCTGGGGGAGAGAGTTGTGAAGGGTGAGTGGCTGCCAGTGAACCACCTCGTGACAAGAAACAACAGTTAACACACCTGAGATCACCAGAGACACCTGGCTGGGGGAGAGAGTTGTGAAGGGTGAGTGGCTGCCAGTGAACCACCTCGTGACAGGAAACAACAGTTAACACACCTGAGATCACCAGAGACACCTGGTTGGGGGAGAGAGTTGTGAAGGGTGAGTGGCTGCCAGTGAACCACCTCGTGACAAAAAACAACAGTTAACACACCTGAGATCACCAGAGACACCTGGCTGGGGGAGAGAGTTGTGAAGGGTGAGTGGCTGCCAGTGAACCACCTCGTGACAAGAAACAACAGTTAACACACCTGAGATCACCAGAGACACCTGGCTGGGGGAGAGAGTTATGAAGGGTGAGTGGCTGCCAGTGAACCACCTCGTGACCAAAGGAGCTGGGACTGTAGCCAACACCGTGGAACAGCTTGTCTGGCTGGAGCTGGGAGTCGTCAAACAGGATCACCTGGGACTTGAGTCTACTGGGATGGCTGCTACACCTGTTGGGAGACACGATCTGATAGTATATATTCATGGCGTAACAAATCACGACTGGCAAAGCAAAAGCTAAAGTGGTTCATTTTAGTTTGCAGCTTAAGAATCTTTCACTCAAATAAACTAAAAGCTGAGGAATATTTCCATGACGTGATAGCTCAGGACAAGCAAATCAAAAGGAAAAACGTGTTGGTTGGCAGTTCAAGAAACCTTGCTTAAAATGTTAGGTTGTAATTGGTTTCATTTCCTAATAAAAAATAGAGTATACACTGAATTGGCAAAGCGTTCAATTCTATAACATGCACACACAGTTTTTACCTGTGAGAAGCATCCACTCTGCCATCAGGAAAGGTGCAGTCAAAGGTGGGAATAGAACAGCGCGCAGTTGTCTCCAGTCCCTGGGAGTTACGGGCCTTGACCAGAAAGTGGAGAGGGATCCCACACGGTAGCTCAGCGGGTGAGAGGAGAGAGTTGCCTCTCATGGTGGTCCACCCCTGGACGTTGGTTCCACCCGGGTAGTCACCAACGGCGTAAGACAGGCTGAGGTCACTGTCTTCGTCTTCTACCGCAAACTGCCCGTTCAAATTAAAACAAGAAATAGGTTTGATTAAAAATCAACAAGGCCGACAAAGGTAGTGGCGTACGTATCTGCACAGCAATATCTGCATGGCTGCAGTTAGTGCATGAATTACAATAATGATGCTGACAATGATAATGTCTAGAAATAGATCCGAAGGCGTTGTGGTAAGTAATAAAACTACGTATTGTTAAGGCGCTCCTACAACATAACTGTTCAGCAGAAAACTGAGATGATCCTAACAGTGTGTGAAGTTCCAAAGCTCTTGCCTCTACCATATTTCTAAAAAAAAAAATGCATACAGACGAACAGTTGGGATGTCATTGTCTCACTGCTTACGAAGGGGGTCAAACTTCAGGGAATATAAATTTGATTGGGCCTTTGAACAAATCGTAAAAATAACATGCGTTTTTTTCTCTGTTGCAATCAATAGCCAATCAAACATACACATACACATACACACACACGTACACACACACACACACACACACACACACATACACATACACAAATACACACACACACACGCACACACACACACACACAGACACACACACACACACACACACACACACACACACACACGCACACACACACAGAGTTTCTTTTCTTGCCAACGGAAAGCAAAGCCTTATGTACCTCAAACCTGAAAGCGGCATTTCTGGGATGTCACACACACACACACACACACACACACACACACACACAAACACAAACACACACAAACACACACACACCCACACACACACACAAAACATACACAACACACAAACCAACACATAAACACACACACACAAACACACAACCTTATGTACCTCAAGCCTGAAAGCGGCATCTCTGGGGTGTCTTCCTTTGACCTGGAGGACTGAACAATTGAAACCAGGTCCCGGTGTTTGGGTAGGAGAACTGCTAGAACTGAAAGAGAAAACACAGAAATAAACATCGGCAGACAGACGGATAGAAAGAAACACAGGCACAATTACGCATGCAGACCTGAAGCGTTTGACATATCACATCCTGATTTTTATTACAGGTTTTATTTACAGTCTAAGGGGAGAAATGGGAACATATTGCAAACAATTATAATAATAATGAGGATACTTACATGGCGTAAATCCTAATACAAATTCTAAGTGCCTCACAAAAACATACATAAATAAATGATTACTTAGTTTAAGAAACATTTACAGAATATAACACACAATTACATTATCTGAATACAAAAATATGTGAGATGAGAAAACGATCTTGTATGCATTTTGTAGTTGATTCTGTATGATGTTCTTTCTAAGTGTGACAGGGGAGGCTACCGCTCCTTTCTCAGCAGACTCTGCACCCGAGTTGTTGGCCTTTAAGTCAACACCGGTTGATTGTGGAATTCTGTTTGTGATGGGGTCTGGTGGTTTCCGATTGTCTGTATGTTCATGGAAACCTTCGGGTTTGCATAACAGTTTTTATAGGGCTAAGAAATTAGCCCTAACATTTTCAATCCTGTTTGATTGCACTTCGCCTCCCGAGGTGATCGTAGTGTTTCGGCACTCGGTTACATCTGGCGCTGCGAGCAGGGTTGGGACTCGGCATGATATGTTCAGGTGATGGCATAATATGACCACTGAACATTTTCGTGCTGTTCCCATTCTGCGAACTTGGGATGGACAGTGGTCCCCCGGTTCGGAACTTCGGGACGGAGTTCATTCAAACGGGGGCGATTGTGACAGGGGAGGCTACCGCTCCTTTCTCAGCAGACTCTGCACCCGAGTTGTTGGCCTTTAAGTCAACACCGGTTGATTGTGGAATTCTGTTTGTGATGGGGTCTGGTGGTTTCCGATTGTCTGTATGTTCATGGAAACCTTCGGGTTTGCATAACAGTTTTTATAGGGCTAAGAAATTGGCCCTAACATTTTCAATCCTGTTTGATTGTACTTCGCCTCCCGAGGTGATCGTAGTGTTTCGGCACTCGGTTACATAAGGACAGTGTGAATGATATCATGCATAACACTTACCACGCCTTGCCGCAGTATGGACAGCGCGGGTGACCTTGGTCATCCGATGAATGATGTTCTTTCTAAGGACAGTGTGAATGATATCAAGCATAACACTTACCACGCCTTGCCGCAGTACGGAAAGCGAGGGGGACCTTGGTCATCCTTCCGGTGCTGTTTCTCCCAGATGGTTCCTCTCAAAGCAGAAGCGGTGTAGTGCCACAGGTTCTTATGGATGTTTATGACGAACAGGATCTTTACCCAGCCTCTCAGTATTAGCTCTATAGGGATCAGCTCCACCTCCAGAGTTTTCCTGATGGCATTGGCAATTAATGAAGGACATGTTAAAAATCTCGAGAACAAGGTAATACTGTGTAGCTACCTTGCCTGTGTGTGATTTTATCGGCCATCCCGGCTGAGACAGTGTTGTGACGGCAGTTATGATGGGTTACACGACAGACAGATCTGGTGGATTTATTTTTAACATTGAGGAAATCAGTGGAAGATATACTTTATGTGAACTTCATCTATTCAACATTAATAATGCTCATATCTCCTCCTTTACAACACGTAGGAATCTATTATTTCTATACACCTTCTTTCTTCTTCAGCGTTCCTGAAATTCTGGTGACGTGTTAGCTCGTTTGCTCATTTGTGTCCCCCACACTAGAGCATAGTCAGCTTCACTCCGCTTTCGTTGGTAGGCATGCAGTGTATTTTCGTGTTTCCATAACCCACCGAACTCCGACATGGATTACAGGATCTTTTCCGTGCGCACTTGGTCTTGTGCTTGCGTGTACACACGAAGGGGGTTAAGTCACTAGCAGGTCTGCACATAAGTTGACCTGGGAGATCGGAAAAATCTCCACTCTTAACCCACCATGCGGCAGCGACCGGGATTCGAACTCACGACCTCCCGATTAGGAGGCCGACGTCTTACCACTGCGCCACTTCGCCCGTCTACTATACACTGTATGTACGCCAACTCCAAGCTACACACCCCATTTCAGCTCAACAAGTACCAGAGATACAAGTCCAAAGAGACAGACAGACAAACAGACAGTGAAACCTATATACCCCGTGAATACGATATGCGGGGTATAAATACACTTACGTCGTGACCACAGGTTGCTTGCTGTAGTTGCACTTGAGGGTAAGAGGAAAAGCGGTCTTCATGACCCAGCCCGTCAGGTCAATGCCGCCAGAAGCCACACCGATAGATACAGACATACTGGCTCGGAACTTGCCGGATGCCCACGGCTTTATCTCCGTCTGATTTGAGGACAAAAGTTTCTCTGTTAATGGCTTCACTCTGTTAATGGCTTTACTCTGTTAATCTCTTTACTCTGTTAGTGGCTTCACTCTGTTATTGGCTTCACTCTGTTAATGGCTTCACTCTGTTAATGGCTTCACTCTGTTAATGGCTTCACTCTGTTAATGGCTTAACTCGGTTAATGGCTTAACTCTGTTAATGTCTTCACTCTGTCAATGGCTTCACTCTGTTAATGGCTTAACTCTGTTAATGGCTTAACTCTGTTAATGGCTTAACTCTGTTAATGGCTTAACTCTGTTAATGTCTTCACTCTGTTAATGTCTTCACTCTGTTAATGTCTTCAATCTGTCAATGGCTTCACTCTGTCAATGGCTTAACTCTGTTAATGGATTCACTCTGTTAATGGCTTCACTCTGTTAATGGCTTCCCTTTGTTAACGGCTTCACTCTGTTAATAGCTTCACTTAATGAAGGCAGGGTACCCACAGCTTTTCAGAATCCCAAAACGTTTCAAACAAAATGCCTGTTCTCCCAAAACAAATTCAAACGATCAAAGCCTCTTTTCAAAGCTTTGCCCTGCAATGTGCATGTTCGTATAATTGCAATGTATGCAGAAAGAATAGTTTAAGTAGAGAAATAATGACTGTCGGCACTAATAGAGAACGACAGCCGACGAATGTTTTAATGAAACATGCGCAGTCGGGTAGTACACCTGTGGGCACGGTTTACTTTGCCAAAGCAAAAGATGAACATGAACTTACATTGAGGGCAGAGTCAAGAGCCAACACTTTGACATCAAACGATATCCCAAAGGCGCCTCCAGCGTCAAAATCTGTGAAGTAAAACACGACTGTTCACACCTGCCCAATTCGACGGCAGCAACAAGGACATATGATTCACCAGATTTACAAAACAAAGCTTGGTTATTTGAACGTTTAATCACAGAAAACAACAAGTCGCGTAAGGCGAAATTACTACATTTAGTCAAGCTGTGGAACTCACAGAATGAAACTGAACGTAGTCCGCCGCTAGTGCAAAAGGCAGTGAAAGTGACGAGCCTGTTTGGCGCGGTAGCGGTTGCGCTGTGCTTCATAGCACGCTTTACTGTACCTCTCTTCGTTTTAACTTTCTGAGCGTGTTTTTAATCCAAAAATATCATATCTATATGTTTTTGGAATCAGGAACCGACAAGGAATAAGATGAAATAGTTTTTAAAACGATTTTGGAAACTTAATTTTGATCATAATTTTTATATTTTTAATTTTCAGAGCTTGTTTGTAATCCGAATATAACATATGTATATGTTTTTGGAATCAGAAGAATAAGATGAAATTGGTTTTGGATCGTTTGATAAAAAATAATTTTAATTACAAGTTTCCGATTTTTAATGACCAAACTCACTCATTAGTTTTTAAGCCACCAAGCTGAAATGCAATACCAAACCCCGGCCTTTGTCGAAAATTGCTTGGCCAAAATTTCAATCAATTTAATTGAAAAATGAGGGTGTGACAGTGCCGCCTCAACTTTTACAAAAAGCCGGATATGACGTCATCAAAGGTATTTATCGAAAAAACGAAAAAAATGTCCGGGGATATCATACCCAGGAACTCTCATGTCAAATTTCATAAAGATCGGCCCTATAGTTTAGTCTGAATCGCTCTACACACACACACACACAGACAGACAGACAGACACACACACACACACACACACACACACACACACACACACACATACACCACAACCCTCGTCTCGATTCCCCCCTCTATGTTAAAACATTTAGTCAAAACTTGACTAAATGTAAACCCAATTCATCAGAACGTTGGCCTAGTTGTCTCTAAAGTGAAACAATGAAAACATATAAAGAACATGAACTTATATCTTAGTTAGATGCAGTTTCTTCTTTCTTAAGATGACAAGAGTCCATCTAAATTGTTGTGTTTAATGAATAATAATAATCATGAATCGCCCTTTCTCACCAGAGCTCACGGCGATGTGCAATAGCAAATAAACATCAGCACATCAGTTTAGTCAGTTTAAATTGAAGTTAATCTACCTTTTAAGATTTAGGGGATTAATTAATTTTTCATTTTACAGCCAGACAGACAGATAAACAGAAAAACAGACAGACAGACAGACAGACAAACAGACAGACAGACATAACAGTACCATCTACCTATGTGGAAAAGGACGGGGCCCAAAGGGTAGACCATCTTAAACAAGAAGAAGGGCATGTAGTTTTCGCCGTTCTCCCCCTTGATAGGGAAGTTTCCATCGTCCTTGAAGTCGTTGGGTGTGACGAACTCCGCGGTCATGCTTAGCCCTGTCTGGTCCTTGCTGATTTGCAACTGGAATCATTTTGTATCCAAAGATGTCAGAATCTTAAACATTAAATCTTACTTCCCTTTGGTTATTTGATATCCAAAGATGTCAGTTTGCATTTGTTATCGGACACTGTCACGCTTATTGACATCGCCGCTATCGAATCCTGCCTGGCGTTTATGTGTGGTAATAGCATCCTCAAACTGTGACACACAGACTTACATACATAGATGTACACACACACACACACCAACAAACAGACATGAAAGTCGATGAACATTGATCCGCTCTTCGTCTTTTCAATTCACACACACACACACACACACACACACACACACACACACACACACACACACACACACACACACACACACACACACACACACACACACACACGCACGCACATACACACATAAAGAGAATAGGCCAGGCAGTCAGGTAGACATGCTACTTCATAATCGCAGAGGCAGACAGCTGGACAGGAACGCAGCCAAACAATGAAACAGAAGACACATACAAAATGAGGTGATGGGTGAAATAACAGACAAACCATGCAACAACCATCCATCCAACCTTGATTCAAAAGGCCAAACGTAAGCCTGTTAACCTGAAATGCTGTAAGTTGGAATAAGTTGTTATCAAACATCCTATTACATCAATGAAAGCATCACCGGGCCTAATCCTCTTCGTTGTATATGCTGTACATTACAGGACATCACATAGACAAGAGGACAAATTCATAAAACAGAACACACTTGGACAATTACAACACACAGGGGGTGGGGGTGGTCGTGGCTTGGTGGTCACAGTATCAAAAATATGTAAAGGAAAAAGAACCTAAGGCTTACATCAAAACATGCTTATATATACAAGCGCCAATCCTTGTAAATCGGTTTTGGCTTTGTGCAACCAAAACTGACGGACACCATAATGAACATTTGTGAAATTTAGTATTGTTTTGGTCACGTAAAATAAGCATTTGCTTGAGTGCGTGTCCTAGTTGTATATTTTCAATTAGTTCATGTGATGAATTTAGAATACAATTTAGTTTAAGTTGAGGACTGGGTGGCCGAGTGGTAACGCACTTGCGCTCGGAAGCGAGAGGTTGCGAGTTCGACCCTGGGTCAGGGCGTTAGCAATTTTCTCCCCCCTTTCCTAACCTAGGTGGTGGGTTCAAGTGCTAGTCTTTCGGATGAGACGAAAAACCGAGGTCCCTTCGTGTACACTACATTGGGGTGTGCACGTTAAAGATCCCACGATTGACAAAAGGGTCTTTCCTGGCAAAATTGTATAGGCATAGATAAAAATGTCCACCAAAATACCCGTGTGACTTGGAATAATAGGCCGTGAAAAGTAGGATATGCGCCGAAATGGCTGCGATCTGCTGGCCGATGTGAATGCGTGAAGTATTGTGTAAAAATAAATTCCATCTCACACGGCATAAATAAATCCCTGCGCCTTGAATATGTGCGCGATATAAATTGTATAAAAAAAAATTTAAAAATTAAAAAAATAAATCCCTGCGCTTAGAACTGTACCCACGGAATACGCGCGATATAAGTCTCATATTGATTGATCATATTGATAAACCAACTTACGGCCGATCTGATCTGGTCCTGTACCCCTGTCACCTGTTCCGCCAGGTCCTGCATGGGCAGGCTGAAGTCCGAGAACATCTTGGTTACGTCATCCAGCGGCAGCGATTCGATGCGCCCCAGAAAAGGTCCCAGCATTTCTGAAAATCAGTTCTCATTTTAGGAGTGTTGTATTGCAAGCACGGGTTGTAGTGTCGTACCAGATTTGCACGAGTTGCTTGTTCTAAATATTGAACTGCGAGCGATCTTTTCAATATTTGAAAAAGCAACGAGTGTAAATATGGTACGACACAGCACGCCATGTATTATTCTGTTAATCGTACATATTGTACTTACGTGTATTTGACTTAAAACGTCCCGCAGTCGAGGCGTACACACAGAAGACGCTTCTTTTGGAACCTCGATCTCTTCCAAAGTCTGGTGCAACATTTCACGTCAAAGCAAAGAAATGTCATTTTAGAAAGTATAGCGTGACATGTTAATTCGTTGTTTGTTGTCGGTTGTAAGGTCAAAGCCAAGCTGTGACTTTCAAACGGAATTAGGTCAACACAACTTAATATATGTTTTAAGTTGTCCCTAATAATTACTATCGCAAGACTGGTGGACCTTCTCTGACAAAGAAACAAAGCATGTTGAAAGGTAACACACACTCGTGCCTTTTTCCTCTCACCAACGATATTTTCGACACAGAGCTTGCATAAAATGTTAAGAATATTCCTTTGTTATTTACAGTGCATACTTAATGCATTAGCAGGTAAAGCCTGTTGAAAGTTCTTACGTCAAATGTACACATCCTGCTCTTCGGCTTTCAGCGATCTTGTGTTTCTACTTAGATTCAGTGCAAAACATTCTACCGGACATACATAAATGTAAAATGTCATCGGTGAAATGTCATATTTTTTGTACTTTATCGGGCAGTCTGTAACGCATTCCTCGGGCCACGAGAGAAAAACAAGAATGAACAGAATTTACCTCCTATCGATCTTTTTCTTCGGGAATTTCCGTCAAACCTGAGGTCGCGGAGCACGTTGATGTCGGGCAGGCAATGCCCAAGGGCACACGCACGAAGACTGAGAGACAAACGGAGGTCCTTTCCTTGCCACTTTGCAGTCACCTTGAATTTTAATTCTGTCTCAACTCCAAATATCTTCAGCGGTATGGTGAACGTGTTTTCGTCTGAAATAGAGAAAATAAGGATTAAGTGTTTACTGTCGCGAGAGAAGGAAGTGGCTGAAACTACTCCCGCCCCTTACACAGACGCACTCATAGCGACACAAAAACAGATAGACAAATTAAAATCATCAGAACTCATTGAGTAAACAAGTACGTGCTCGAAGGCCCCCCAAGTAATATCCAATTACCTGCCTCCACCCCCAACCCCCCCCCCCCCCGCCCCCCTTGTCCAGCTTTGCCAAGAATGTTACTTGGAGTATTAAGCGAAAACTAACTTTGAAGTTCGTTTAATTCCATAAACTGTATGTTCGTGTTCAAGGGACATAACCAAATGGCAGACTGTTGACGGGTAAAGTGAATTTAGGAGAAGATCACTCTTGGTGGTGAAGAGGTGTGGAACATCAGTTCTGGTGCTAACACAAAACACTCACCATTGCCCGTCACTCCCTGCACTTCTCCATTCACCTTCAGGTTGACCTTTCTCTGATCTGGAATGACCTTGAGGCTGACGCTGACCTTGGCTCTAACACTGAGGTGGTTGATTCTGACATCACAGTCAATACCCAGACAGTCTTCGTGAGGTATACACGCCGACTTGGTTAACTTGGCAATAGCATCGCCAAAAGAGGGACACACTGAAACACAACAGACGGTATTAATTGCGTGTCCTGATCTGCAGTTACTGAATTTTGAATTTATACCACTGTAAGACATTGTTAATGATGACACTAAAGTTCTTTCACACATAATATACATTATACTCCTGTTTTGTTTAAGACTGTGCACGCTAAACATAACATTGCTAAATATACACTTTTTCTCAAACCAGACCGAGTATCAAAGAGGCACTTTATGACGTGACAAGTAACTTATATTTCAATATCAACGGCAATTAACATCATCGAGGCTCTAAAACCGAATGAATACGCATCTTCTGCCGACGATACAAGTCAAGCTATAATCAACACAATGCATTCATTTTCACACAAACAAGGCAGTACTCTCATTCCGTGTGAACTTGTGCTCAGTAATAACAGAGACTCAGTAGTCTAAACTCAATTCCATAATCTGGCTCTTGTACCTTCACAGAAAATCCGTCAATAAGTGTAAGACATTTATAGGCTATTGACAATAGCCATTCCGCGAAATCAGCTTTATGCAATACGAAAATCTTTGATCGCGCTGTATATAGGGTAGTCCATACACATGTTTGTAGTTTGATTTAGCTTCTGTTGTGTTGTTGTTTTTTCTCCAGATTTTTCTGTAATGTTTATAGGAGGAGACCTTCACATTTATGAGAATATTAACTTGGATGACCTTCATAAATATTTTTAGGGTCAGGAATTTAAACTGTTCGACGGTTACTTTGCGACCAGATTAACGGAATGCACATGGCGTTTTTACCTTCAACCAAGGAAAGGATTGATGATTTCAAAGTTAACTATGAAAAGTTCTCATATCAGCGTGCCTAAAACGTTTCGCAGGGTTTTTTGATTTCTTACAGTTCAATTTTTTGATAATACACAAAAGCTAAGCTAAACTAAACTAAAGTTAAACTCAGTTACCTACAAAATGAAAATCTTATACTAGTGAATTGCAACAAGAAAACATGTATCGCTTTACTTAAGACTTCCAGAGGATCGCCAAGGCATGTTGGACTTCAAGTATATGGTTGGGAGAAGGCAGTTATAGTTAACACTAGTCTGGTTCTGAACGTCCTGTTAACTTGAATTTGACAACAAGAAGTCTAGTTTATATGTTCCTCTTTTATGTTCCCCACATGATATCAAAGCAAAAACTCCATGTCAAAGTCCCAGATCCGGTCGCAAAATCAGCGTCGGCCATTTTGGATTCATGGCTCATGGTACATTGATCAATGTCACCCAAACTTATGTCCTTATAAATTTCAAAGTCTCTTCTATACTTCGCCTGTAAATTTAAATGAAAATCGAGAGAGAAAAAATAAATCGGAGAAAAATAAACAAAATAGGTAAGCCTACATTTTAATGGGCTGCCGTGTGCACACATTCTCCGCTGGGGGCGAAGGGCCTAAGGAATGTGCATACATGTATACAAGAAAGAAAAAAAATCCATTCATTGTGTTGCATACTCACACGTGCACGCACTGGCCCTTAAAGCAGTGATCATGCCAGAACGTCCACTGATAAACGGCGGTACACCAGAAATAAGCCCCAATGCTTGCTGGCCAACGAACTGCATGAGATGTCCGCGTTGCGATGTCCCCCTTGATGTTCTTCTGGTCAAGGACGACCTCAGCCTTTCCGTGGCGTGCCCCAGCAGGGACCGCAAATGGTCCCCACCCTCGTCAATAGCAGCGTCAAGATCCGAACCCGAGCAGCCCTCGCCAAAGCTCGGCAGCGATTCTTGTCCAAGTTTTTCGACACCTAGCTGACCAAGCCCAGAGATGATTCCGCCAAGTCCTTTCAGCACAGAAGATCCATTTCCTGAGCCGACGTGTCCCAGTCCTAAGCTAGAGCCAAGTTTTAACCCGTCACGGAGAGCGGACCCCAGTCCCGGCGGAAGAGCCGACATGATGCCGCGAGATGACAACAGTCGCCCCATGCCGCCCATCGCCAGAGATTTCAGCGCCCCGATAGGAGGGTTCTTGATGAGGTCCTTGGCTTTGTCTATGTATCCAGTGACTCTATCGAGTGTACGGCGTAAGGGAGTGCCGCCCAGCTTCCCGGCTGCGTTCACAGCACTGGTCAGCATGCCATTCAAGTTAATGTTCTTCGTGCGTATGTTGCGGAAAAAGTCCTTCGTTGTGTTTCTGTAAAAAAAAACAATACATATGTTGTATGGCATGAACATTCTTGTTCCTACTAAAGGCTGATACAGACCGAGCAGATTCCTTAAGGGAACTTGAATGTAGGGAAACTATAAACTTTCAAAATGCAAGCGGAACAGCTGTCCTTCCACGCCGAGATGATGTAAACCATTGTTACAGCATGTATCACCATGCAGACGACTTACAGTGCGTCTTTGAAAATGTTCTTCAGGTTTGATGGATCGGGGTCAACATTTTGGATCACATCCTTTGCAAGAATTTTCAATGGTCCCAGGTAAGCGTTGTCTGGGATCTCGTCCACCGCCTTGATCAGTAACTGTTTGCCGACATCCAGGGCGACTCTGCACAGTAGCACAACAACAAAAAGATTGATTTTAGAAGTTTGTAGCAATCTCAATCAATATCTTTTGAATAAAGGATACATTTTTTGTTGGAAATTGCAAACCATTTCAACTACTGTTATTTTCGTTTCGTATATTTCAGTACAAGAGTTGCATTTTTGACAAGTACTGATTTGGATTGAATTTTGCCGGGGGCAGTGGCGTGGTGGTAAGACGTCGGCCTGAGTTCGAATCCCGGTCGCTGCCACCTGGTGGGTTAAGAGTGGAGATTTTTCCCATCTCCCAGGTCAACTTATGTGCTCTCCCTGCGGGTTAGGGGGAAGAATTTACCCGATGCTCCCCAGCATGTCGTAAGAGGCGACTAACGGATTCTGTTTCTCCTTTTAACCTTGTTAAGTGTTTCTTGTATAGAATATAGTCAATGTTTGTAAAGATTTTAGTCAAGCAGTATGTAAGAAATGTTAAGTCCTTTGTACTGGAAACTTGCATTCTCCCAGTAAGGTCATATATTGTACTACGTTGCAAGCCCCTGGAGCAATTTTTTTATTAGTGCTTTTGTGAACAAGAAACAATTATCAAGTGGCTCTATCCCATCTCCCCCCTTTCCCCGTCGCGATATAACCTTGAACGGTTGAAAACGACGTTAAACACCAAATAAAGAAAGAAAGAACTTATGTGCAGACCTGTTAGTGACTTAAGCCCCTTCGTGTGTACACGCAAGCACAAGACCAAGTGCGCACGGAGAAGATCCTTTAATCCATGTCAGAGTTCAATACAAAGGCTTGTTAGTACGTATATTCTTCTTCTTCTTCTGCGTTCGTGGGCTGAAACTCCCACGTACACTCGTGTTTTTGCACGAGTGGAATTTTACGTGTATGACCGTTTTTACCCCGCCATTTAGGCAGCCATACGCCGCTTTCGGAGGAAGCATGCTGGGTATTTTCGTGTTTCTATAACCCACCGAACTCTGACATGGATTACAGGATCTTTTCCGTGCGCACTAGGTCTTGTGCTTGCGTGTACACACGAAGGGGGATAAGCCACTAGCAGGTCTGCACAGAAGTTGACCTGGGAGATCGGAAAAATCTCCACACTTAACCCACCAGGCGGCCGCGGCCGGGATTCGAACCCTCGACCTTCCGATTAAGAGGCCGACGTCTTACCACCACGCCACTGCGCCCGTCAGTACGTATATGAAGTGCTGTGTTTACTGAGGATTGCACAACCAATGCAGTGTCTAAAATTCAACATATCAAAGTTGAATTGACTGTTGACATAGAATCAAAAACATGTTGAAACAAAGAACCCGAAACACACCTCTCTAACGCCTCAAGGACTTGAGAAAATCCTTTTGTGAGATTGCTGAAGTCGATGGTGTCCCCGATGTGTTTGAAAGTGAATTCCTTGCATTCTTGGGTCCACTTGGGGATGGGCTGCATGTGGTCAAGGAAAGGCGAGGGGTCCACGTAGTAACACAGACCACTCTCCGAGTCCGGGGTGTTTCGCTTCATGGCCAGGTGGAAGTGGGGATCTTCACACCCGTTGTTCCCACGGGACTCGGCTATAATCTGTCACATATACGGACATAAATCTATATAACCATGGAACTTGACTAGGGTCTACCAGACTTGCGTCGTGTGTAGAGGTTATCAAGCCTTAGACGTATGTATGTGAAGTTTCAAAGCTCTAACCGAAAAATGCCTTCACAATTGACAGTTTTCTTTTCATTACTCGAAAATGACCCTGCTGTGACCCTGACCTTGAACGAGAGTCAATCCCGGCTGCGCCTGGTGGGTTAAGGTAGAGATATGACAAGCATTCAACAAACCTGTCCTGCATCCACGAAGGTTCCCCCAGCCTCTATGACAAGCATTCAACAAACCTGTCCTGCATCCACGAAGGTTCCCCCAGCCTCCATGACAAGCATTCAACAAACCTGTCCTGCATCCATCACATTTGCTGATTGAATGTTTGGACACAGTGTTACCTCACATTACCTCCGTCATGAATAGTTCAATTCTCTCTGGCACTTTCCCGTCTGTCATGAAACAAGCTCTTGTCAAACCCCTGATAAAGAAATCATCCCTCGACCGCAATGATTTAAAGAACTACAGACCAGTTTCGAACTTGTCGTTTCTTTCAAAGATCTTGGAAAGACTGGTCTTGCTGCAACTTAATGCCCACCTCTCATCAAACAATCTTCTCAGCAGCCTCCAATCGGCTTATAGACCTGCCCACAGCACTGAAACTGCTTTGTTGAAAATTGTAAACGACCTTCTGATGGCTCTCAATAACGGTAAAGTGTCTGTTCTCACGCTTCTCGATTTGTCCGCTGCGTTCGACACCATTGACCACTCAATTATGACAGCCCGCCTTGAGGCAACTTTTGGCATCACAGGTTCTGCACTGTCCTGGTTTGAGTCCTATCTCTCGGATAGGATTCAAACAGTCGTGGTAAACGGCATCAGTTCAGAATCCACAGTCCTTCAGTTCGGTGTTCCTCAGGGATCCGTGTTGGGTCCAGTTCTTTTTGTTTTGTACATGAACCCCCTCTTTAACCTCGTCAAACAGTATCCTATCGATCACCACGCCTTTGCAGACGACAACCAGTTGTACAAAGACAGTGAGATTGATCAAATTGATACCACTGTGAGTGAAATGGAAGACTGTGTTGTTGCTGTAAAGGCGTGGATGACGGCTAACAAACTACAGCTAAACGACTCGAAAACTGAATCCATGCTTGTCAGGTCCCAGTACAGATCTTTCCCTGAAAATTCTTTGCCTTCTAGCATTCATGTCGGTGATAGCGACGTCAACTTTGTCTCTTCTGTGACTAATCTTGGCGTTACCTTCGACCACTTCCTCAACCTTTCCCAGCACGTCCAAAACATCCGCACAATTGCGTACAGTAACGTAAGGAAAATCAGTTCTATCCGCCACTATCTTACCCCCCAAGCCGCTCAAACTCTAGCCTGTTCTCTAGTTCTATCCAGAATAGACTATTGCAACAGCCTGTTCTATGGCTGTGATCAAAAACTTGTCGAGTCACTCCAAAAGGTACAAAACTCTGCCGCCAAATTGATATATCGTTCTAAGAAGTTTGATCATGTCACACCACTTCTCCGTTCCCTTCATTGGCTTCCCGTGTCCGCTCGTATCAGATACAAGCTTGCTTGTATCTGTTTCTCTGCCAAATTTGAAGATGGCCCTAAATACCTCAAGGAACTGCTCGTCACATATGACAATCCCTCTGACTACAACCTCCGCTCACGCGCTGACAGTCGCAAACTGGAAACTCTCGAGCGAAGCTTGCCTTCTTTTGGAAATCGCTCGTTTGCTTCTGCGGCTGCCATTGTCTGGAATTCTCTCCCTTCCTCCGTTCGCCATTCTGCTTCTAAGGACTCTTTCCGCAGTTCCCTTAAAACGCACCTTTTTCGCGAATCCTTGTAAATTGTCCTTGCCATCTTTATAGACTGTTAGAGGTGAAGTTAGATTTGTTGTTTGAATGTGTCTTTATTGTATAGTTGCTTCAGCTTTGATTGAGCTATAGGGTTCTGTATGAAATTTGCATTTAGTCTTTCTTTTTCTTGCTGAGTGTATGTACAGTCCGGAGAGGAGACGGACATGGTGTGAGCTTGTCCAGGGGGGTATATGAACATCTCAGTGGCAGGGGGATGGAAGCACTTGTTAATGAGTGGGAGTATGTATGCGCGTGGTGTGCACGAGGATGTATGCACGTGAGTGATATTTGTAAATGTGTATTATTATAATATCATCTTTGTATTTATATTATTGAAATTGTTATATCTCGATGTACAGCGCTAAGAGCATAGTTAAATTTGTGAAGCGGCGCTATATAAGCTATCTTTATTATTTTATTATCCACGAAGGTTCCCCCAGCCTCTATGATAAGCATTCAACAAACCTGTCCTGCGTCCACGAATGTTCCCCCAGCCTCTATGATAAGCATTCAACAAACCTGTCCTGCGTCCACGAATGTTCCCCCAGCCTCTATGATAAGCATTCAACAAACCTGTCCTGCGTCCACGAATGTTCCCCCAGCCTCTATGACAAGCATTCAACAAACCTGTCCTGCGTCCACGAAGGTTCCCTCAGTCTCTATGACAACGAGGAGGTTGATGTTGGACATGATGATCTCATAGTCCGTGAAGCCGGACGTGGCGGGCTTGATCGAGATCGAAGTGCTGTTGAGCCGTGTAGCCAGTCCTGCCACCGGGCTGGGTATCTGGGCAAGAGATATACCAACATGCGTTTTCTTCAGAGCAAGACCAGTAAGACAAAACGTTGTTCAAAGCTTAATTTAAAAGCAAAACAAGAGTAGGAAGTTTTGTTCCATTGACAGAAACATGTTTCGTGTTCTCAAGTATTGTTACAAGAACAACTTGAGCTCGCACAAGGAAGTGTATTATACTGCCTTTCGTGTTCTGGGATAGAAGGGTGTCTGCCAAGGGAAATACATAAACAGAAAACGAAGGACGTTATTGTTTCCTTTGTTCGAGTCGCTCATTATTTGCACTTAAACACACACACACACACACACACACACACACACACACACACACACACACACACACACACACACACACAATGGAAACAACGGTCAAACCTTAGCTAAACACTTCCACAGACTTCACATGAAAGATCTGTGCTGTTATTAACTGCCATTTTCCTCAATTACATCATGTTCCAGTCTGATGATAATAAAGCATCGGCGTAGTGTTAGCCGTGCTTTTCACATACCTTCCACCCTGATACTGTTCACATACCTCCCACCCTGATACTGTTCACATACCTCCCACCCTGATACTGTTCACATACCTCCCACCCTGATACTGTTCACATACCTCCCACCCTGATCCTGTTCACATACCTTCCAGCCCTGATCCCATTTGAGATCCACCCCTGGGTGCTCGTAACGGCTGCAATCCGTGGGGTAGTACCCACACTTGCACCGGCCGTCACAGTCTCTGCGCTGCACTGGGAACTGGGGGTGAAACTTCTGACCAAACAAAGCGTTGATGCGAGATTTCACCATGTCTATGCTGCAAAACAAGCGTGTTTCCTGAATGTTACCACAGCAAAGTTCAGTCACTGCTTTGTATGCAGTGAGGTCTTTAGTTGAGAACATCGTTATTACTTAATAAGTACATTTAAATATTATGCTAATGTTGTAGTGTGTCGTTTTTCTGAATGTTACATGCACCACCTCTCCATTAACTTGATTTGCATTAGTTATCGTCACTACAATCCATTGCAGTTGTTTTTCACCCATGTTATTTCTTATCAAATTCTGCGTGTTCATTATCTCCATCGGCATCTCTGCTTGGCAATTGGTAGCTATAGGTCAACACAGGTCTTGTCTGTACAATGAACAATTTTATTCAAAAACAATGCAGCACCTTTTGGCTATCACCCGAACCTCAGCTTGTACGGGAAGGTCAATGCTAGGTTATACTCACGTCTCTCTGAATGCCTGGTAGCTGGTTTTCATTAACGGGAAGGTCAATGCTAGGTTATACTTACGTCTCTCTGAGTGCCTGGTAGCTGGTTTTCATTAACGGGAAGGTCAATGTTAGGTTATACTCACGTCTCTCCGAGTGCCTGGTAGCTGGTTTTCATTAACGGGAAGCTCAATGTTAGGTTATACTTACGTGCCTGGTAGCTGGTTTTCATTAACGGGAAGGTCAATGTTAGGTTATACTCACGTCTCTCCGAGTGCCTGGTAGCTGGTTTTCATTAACGGGAAGGTCAATGTTAGGTTATACTTACGTGCCTGGTAGCTGGTTTTCATTAACGGGAAGGTCAATGATAGGTAATACTCACGTCTCTCCGAGTGCCTGGTAGCTGGTTTTCATTAACGGGAAGGTCAATGATAGGTTATACTTACGTCTCTCTGAATGCCTTGTGACTAGTTTTCATTAACGGGAAGGTAACGGGATGGTCAATGCTAGGTTATACTCACGTCTCTCCGAGTGCCTGGTAGCTGGTTTTCATTAAAGGGAAGGTCAATGATAGGTTATACTCACGTCTCTCCGAGTGCCTGGTAGCTGGTTTTCATTAAAGGGAAGGTCAATGATAGGTTATACTTACGCTTCTTTGAATGCCTGGTAGCTGGTTTTCAAAATCTCCACGTACAAGGCTTGCTGATCAAAGCCTTTCTGCAGGTTTTTGGAGCTCTCTGTTGCGTTGATCAGGTGATCAGCCATGGCCTCCGCTCTGGTTTTAATGTCTTCCATCGCAATGTCCAATCCTGTTTCCTGTTACAACATAGCATACCTGTGAGCAACTTCAAGGTCAAGGGTTCATTTTCCTGTATGTTATCTGCCTTCAGATTTGGACAGCAATTTCTGACATTGAAATGTCCCCAACAGCCTGAAAAAAGATTCAGTCATTAAACGTCTGGTGATCAGGTATTTCTCGCTGTTAAAGGGACACTTCTTCCGGTGCAAACCGTTTTGCTCAACATCGCAGGTCTGGTCAGGGTTTTATATAGGATGAGACCATCCCTTCACTTGGTCATATACCAAACATAAACAGCCTGGGTACTCTCTGCGCACAGTTGGCATTTTTTCATGAATCAATTCCCATTAAAGCTAACCGCCACCACAGCAATCAGTAAGGGTGGTTATTGTTGGTACGAGACCAAGTGGAGGGATGGTCTTGTCCTTTGTAAAAGCCTCGCCAGATCTCGAACAGTGAACCAAATTGTTAACACTGGAAGAAGTGTGGCTTTATCATTGTAGTTATGATAATCCCATCAATACAATTTAATCAATCAACCGTTCAATAGCTGAATTTTGTGAAGGTATTACTGAAACAGCTGCGACAATCTCAGTGAACGTATGATCTGTTTAGCTTTGGTATAGTAGGTATATAGCGTCTTTGTCACCCCAGCAACCCATCAAAATAAAAAGTCTTCTGAGCTATAGGGCAAACTTTTGTGCAACAGTTCAAGGGCAAAAAAGCTGTTTAAGATAATTAATAATAACTTTTTATCATGATGATGTAAACAATCTCGCACTACCTTTTGAACAGCTAATGTAAATCAAGTTTCCTTTAGTACCTCTAAAATAACGAAAGTGCAGCCCAAATTCTTTCACAATGTTTTGTATTACACCACAAAAAGTGTTCCACGCTGTACACATGAACTTGCATAAAACAGCTAAGCCGAACCCTCACCACATATCCTCCAATATCTCCAAACAGATCCGCCTTTCTCTTCCGCCTGGCGTGATCAGCAGTCAGTCTCGTCACCAACTGTTTGGTTGTCTCGGCAATCTCCAGCAGCTCTTGTGCTGAATTCATGAAGCTGCTTCTGCTTCCTGTGAGACGGACGATTTGGGCACATTAGCCCATTTGTCACTTTGGTAGAGATAAAGGTAAAAAGGTAGATGCAGGTAGTCCCACAACCATTTTGGCCGTAGGGGAGCGATATGTTAGAGATCTCAACTACTCTCGGGCCAGCTTTATAAGGGTGGTGCCCTCTCAACACCCTCGCTGCCTTTGCCTTAATTCCCCTTAATAGAGTCAAGTTCAAGGTTTTTTTGGTCCATAACCCATGGGGGCATTTTGAACAATAAATACAATCAATACAATCATGATATATGCTAATATAATAAATAAAAAATAAAAAAAAATTTAAAAAGTTATGAAAAGCTGTTACAAATTCTATTAATAAAGTCCAAAATATTCTTTAGCAATTTCTTTTTCTTAGTAGCAAACAACTTTTTAAATTTAAGTGGTACCCATTTCCAGCTGGGCAGACGGGAGGGCGCTCTGACAAATCGGGTATTTGTATTTGCCATGGATGCGGATCGAACCCAAGACCTCTAGCGTGAGAGGCAAGCGCTCTAACCACTGTGCCACTCCGGCTCTCACTTTGATAGAAAACTGATTAAACCACGTCCATAAACCCCAGGTGATGATAATTAGTAAACCTTCAACCAAAGTGTAACGGCCAGAGAAGAGGACTTAATTAGTCTCTGCTTTGCGCAATTCTGTGTGACCTCAATGTGTCATGTTACATCATCGTTCATTTACTCCTTTGAATACATTGGGACCAGGGACTTTTCTAAGGCCTCGAAATCGTATTATTCTCGCGTAGTGTCAACCCTCACATCATTACTGGGTACACTAAAAGAATGCCAGGAGACAAAGAGAATCTCAAGAAAGTCAGTGTCACGACCAGGCCACTATAAATATTTTTTTCTCCAATCGTTGAAGTAGTTTGACTTGTGCATATCTGAGCACTTCAGACTCTTACAGAGCAATTTCTTGGATTTAAAACCAGCACTTTTATCTGTCTGCGAATAATGTTTTCTGTATATGCAAAGCATACAAGCAGTCATACCTGATAGAAATGATGTGGACTGTTTGATGATGTTGGATCCTTCCACGATCCTTTGCATTGCTAGATGGTACCTGAAAATATTTGGATTTGGACAAGACGGACAAATCATTGCAACAATAGACAAAAGAGTACTTTGTTCGAATTTTAAATTTCTTTTAGACGTAGGCAAGAATTAAGATTCATACTTAAAAGTTTTCACAGAACAAAAACATGTCACACTATAAACATTTCCCTGGTGCGGTAAACGAAACACACAGCCGAAAACAATGACATTCAAAATCAAGAACGTATCTAATTTAAATGCATTCATGAAGGTCACGTCCAACTGTGTACAGTAAATCATTTGTTAAATGAGACATTTGTAATACACAAGCTCACAGCCAAAGAGCAACTACAACTATTTCTTTCCATCAGCCTAGTTTCGTGGGAAAAAAACCCCACCTCAAGCGAAAATTCAAATGGAGCACGAGAACAATACGAATTTTCGCTGTTTAACCGCTAAATCTCCCCTGGGTGACAATGGCAGAGGACAAGTGTAAACGAAACATGTGCAATGGTCAGCAAAAGATCATGAACATCAAATGAGAAAGCTACGATACCATTATCAATCCGAACACGACCCAGATGTGACCTGGAATTATACAAAGATCAACCGCAATTTCATGGACATCAGACCTTGAAAGTTCTTGTATGTTAACTTTTAAAGGCCAGCCTTGAACAAAGTTTGAAAAAGCCTGGAACCTTTTGTTCCTATTCGTTGTCGGCTGGCTTGCAATATAGACGAACGCTGCTGAGTACTATATGGCACATTGCATAATCAGGTGAGTACCAAACAAACGCTACTTTTCTTCAGTAAAACTAACCAACAAACAAACAAACAAAAAAGTGAACTGACCAACAAGCGAATAGCCATAAACAAATTCTTAAGCAAATGCACGAGCCTCTTTGCTTTGGTTTTGTGCACTGTGCCACAAGAAACGATCGAGTAGCATTATACAGTTAGTGCACTTACCCCATCTTTGCCCTTTCGATGAAGGTAAAGGCTTGCTTCGGTTTTTCACTGACGCTGCCCAGTTGACCAAGAACCGTGTTCAGAGATTTCCGGACTTCTTTCTCGGCAAACGGCAACGCTACCACAGCTGCGTCTTTTATGTTCTGTAGATGAAACCACCCGAATTAGAACATAAAAGTTAAGCTTTGTAAATGCAATGCTTTAACGGGCCTTGAGCACCACCTTCGGAGATCATGTGTCCAACGGGGCAGTGCGAAAGGGAATTATTCAGCACACAACGCGCTTTGAAGAACGCCTGACAATAGCCAACACAGAAATTGCAATGGTATTGCCATGTCTCATGATCATCGGGGCCGTTTTCCAGGGAAAATTGGAAGGTACAAGAACGAGAAGTATACACACTGCACTGAGAAATGGGTGGGCAATAAAGAAGAATGAAGTAACGCTGACTTCGCCACAACACAAGTTCAGGCTGAGACCTGCCAGGAATGGAGAAAGTTGTCTAGACATGCGTCTGTTGTGGTGCCCTGACGTTCCAGTGGATTGCGTGATTCGTAACCGTGAAGTTGAACAATGTCTGAACGAGAGAGAGAGAGGGGAGAGAGAGAGAGAGAGAGAGAGAGAGAGAGAGAGAGAGAGAGAGAGAGCGTCAGAGAGAGACAGAGAGACAGAGAGAGCGACATAGAGAGATAGACAGACAGGCAGAGAGACAGAGACAGAGAGTGAGGCAGACAGACGGACAGAGAAAGAGACAGACAGATGGAGAGAGAGAGAGGTGGGGAAACAGAGAAAGAGGGAGATAGGAAGGTACCTAGGCGTAACTCACAGTAAAGAGATCAGTGGCCTCTGTGTTGACGTCCTCCATCAGACTCTGTGCACGTGACGCCAGCTGCTGGATCTTGGTCACCAGGGGCAGATTACTCACACTCTCCGCAACGTCACTCAGCTCAATGGTGGCCTGGAGCGCGGCGCCTGTTTTCTTGGGAAGTTCTTTCACGGCGTTGGTCACCGGTTCAAACCTGCCACAAAACTAATAGTAACATACCAAAGCAAAATCCCCAGCCCTTGAGGACAGAGACTTGGCCCAGGCCGACAACCCTCAAAAACAAGCCATACGGTCCAGGGTTCCTGCAGGGCAGAGCTGATACAATTCAAAGAGTTTTCAAGGACATTTCCAGGACCAAATAAATGCTTTTCAAGGACATGATTTTCCTCAAATTAATGCAAAGCACCAAGCTTACCTTCAGTTTTTCAAGTCTGCAAACTATTAGTCATTCCGTAGTTGTTTGCATTGCCAACTTCCGGGAAGGGAAGCAACTACGGGTGACTAGTAATAGTTAGTTCGTCTACTTTCGTTTTCACTCGATCTTTTATTCTCCCAAAATGTGTGTACTGTATTTGACGAAAAAAAAGGGGGTTGCATTTTTTTTTAAATAAGACAAGCTGCTGACGAAATGTATACGCAACAATTTGAAAAAATCAAGTACTTTTCAATGACTATTTAACAAATCTCTATTTTCAAGCACTTTTCAAGGCCTGGAAAAGTTTTCCAATTTTCAAGGAGTTTTCCAGGGTTCAAGGACTCTGTACGAACCCTGACGGTCCCGGGGAGGCTCTGCAAAAGACCACCAGCTTCATATCCAGAGCCGGACTCCAAGTGTAAAGGCGAACGACAAGAAGAAGAAGAAGAAGAAGACACCAAAGCAAAGCGGCTAAAACATGGACATTCACAGGGTAATTGATCAACCTTCCCCGTGCCCCATTGGTGGTGGTCATGTTCTCAGAAGGTATAGTCCTAGCAATCCTAGCAGACGTCATTGGCAGCAGGTAATAATTATTGTGGAATCCGTACAGCGTGTCACACGGTTCCGCCTTCATTCTTGTCACAAACAAGTAATCAATGGCGTCATTTAATCTTCACAATCCGTATGGTGTGGGTCGTGTCCGATCCATTTGGAATTTTAATAGAAGTTTGCAATGAGTATCCGCAGTTGGATGGCTGGAGTCGTGGATAAGTACTACTCTGCAAAGAGCCAGTGCAACGTTAATTCCTATATGCACGGCTTTGGGTCGTATACGATACATGCGATTCCTTCTCTTAAAGCATGGATCTTACGTATACGCCTTTTTTAGTACAGTGCAGTACCCCCCTCGATCGCTATGGCAAAACCATGAACCTAATGCTAATGCGCGCTGACATCTTGAAATGGCTGTAAAGGTGTAGTTACTGACCCACTCTTAGGTTGGTTGGTTGTCTTGTCCTGGTAACGGGACGCGAGGTCATTGGCGGCTTTCTCCATCGGCTCGATGATACGGTTTGCAATGTGGTCGAAGGCACCAGAAATGTCTTTCATCATTCCCACAGTGAAGTCCTGTGAAGGGAGACAACTACACGTGCATCATATCGTCTTTGTCGTGACAGTGTACGTTTTTAAGGCGTTTTCAGGTGAATCGTTTGTTTAAAAAAAAAACTAAACTCGATAAAACAGGAAGGCTGATAGTGTTAGAATACACACACACGCGCGCACACACACACACACACGCACACACACACGCACACAAACACACACATACACCCACCCACCCGCACACACACACACACACACACACACACACACACACACACACACACAAACACACACACACGGAAGTTTGTTTCATTTCAAGCAAACGACAGGTCGTGCCTTTGTAAGTGATTGCAATGTCGCTCAACTGGTGAGCATTTAGTCGTGAATATACACACAAGATAACTGCGATTTACCTTGACGATGTTCATGTTGTAAGAAAGGCGCCCACTGTAGCAGACCTCGGCCAAGAAAATGTCCCATGTCCTGTGAATGAGTCCAAGGTGAATTTCAGCCCAGACCTTGTCGTGTACATGGAGATCCACGTAGCCGTTCAACACACCTGTGAAAAACACCTTGGTTTCATGATCAACACACCTGTGAACAACACCTCGGTTTCATGTTCAAGACACCTGTGAACAACACCTCTGTTTCATGTTCAAGACACCTGTGAAAAACAGCCCTGTTTCATGATCAAGACACCTGTGAAAAACACCTCTGTTTCATGATCAACACACCTGTGAAAAACACCTCTGTTTCATGATCAACACACCTGTGAAAAACACCTCTGTTTCATGTTCAAGACACCTGTGAAAAACAGCTCTGTTTCATGATCAAGACACCTGTGAACAACACCTCTGTTTCATGGTTCTTCTGGGGTGCGTTGCATAGGCAGAGCGCCACAGAACGTTTGCGAACGTTTTCTAGGCAACGCATAGTTTTGTTGTGGCGCTCGCGAACGTTAGCAAGCGCTCGGTACGAGTACCATTGTCCGGGGTCACTGAAGCGTAACAATGGCGACCGCTCGCTGAGAATGGTCAAGGCAACGGGGGTTTGCGCGGAGCATTCTGTAACGTACCTGAGAGGTGGCACGCCAGAAACTATTGCACTGTACTGAGCTTCCTGTTTGACTCTCTCTCTTTCTCTCTATCGCAGTCTCTCTCTCTGTCTTGCGTGCTCTCTCTCTCTCTCTTTCTCTGTCTCTCTCTTTCTCTCTCAGTCCCTCTGTGCCTGTCTCTCTGTCTACGTCTCTGTCTCTGTCTATCTCTTTTTACATTTAGTCAAGTTTTGACTAAATGTTTTAACATAGAGGGGGGAATCGAGACGAGGGTCGTGGTGTATGTGTGTGTGTCTGTCTGTCTGTCTGTCTGTCTGTCTGTCTGTGTGTGTGTAGAGCGATTCAGACTAAACTACTGAACCGATCTTTATGAAATTTGACATGAGAGTTCCTGGGTATGATATCCTCAGACGTTTTTTTCATTTTTTTGATAAATGTCTTTGATGACGTCATATTCGGCTTTTCGTGAAAGTTGAGGCGGCACTGTCACGCTCTCATTTTTCAACCAAATTGGTTGAAATTTTGGTCAAGTAATCTCCGACGAAGCCCGGACTTCGGTATTGCATTTCAGCTTGGTGGCTTAAAAATTAATTGATGACTTTGGTCATTCAAAATCTGAAAATTGTAAAAAAAAATATTTTTTTTAATAAAACGATCCCAATTTACGTTCATCTTATTCTCCATCATTTTCTGATTCCAAAAACATATAAATATGTTATATTTGGATTAAAAACAAGCTCTGAAAATTAAAAATATAAAAATTATGATCAAAATTAAATTTTCGAAATCAATTTAAAAACACTTTCATCTTATTCCTTGTCGGTTCTTGATTCCAAAAACATATAGATATGATATGTTTGGATTGAAAACACGCTCAGAAAGTTAAAACGAAGAGAGGTACAGAAAAGCGTGCTATCCTTCTGAGCGCAACTACTACCCCGCTCTTCTTGTCAATTTCACTGCCTTTGCCATGAGCGGTGGACTGACGATGCTACGAGTATACGGTCTTGCTGCGTTGCATTGCGTTCAGTTTCATTCTGTGAGTTCGACAGCTACTTGACTAAATGTTGTATTTTCGCCTTACGCGACTTGTTCATTCTTTCTTTCTTTCTACCTTCCCTCTTAATTTTGATCATAATTTTTATATTTTATATTTTCAGAGCTTGTTTTTAATCCAAATATAACATATTTATATGTTTTGGAATCAGAACATGATAAAGAATAAGATAAACGTAAATTTGGATCGTTTTATAAAAACATTTTTTTTTTACAATTTTCAGATTTTTAATGACCAAAGTCATTAGTTAAATTTTAATCCACCAAGCTGAAATGCAATACCGAAGTCCGGCCTTCCTCGAAGATTGCTTGGCCAAAATTTCAATCAATTTGATTGAAAAATGAGGGTGTGACAGTGCCGCCTCAACTTTTACAAAAAGCCGGATATGACGTCATCAAAGACATTTATCGAAAAAAAGAAAAAAACATCCGGGGATATCATTCCCAGGAACTCTCATGTAAAATTTCATAAAGATTGGTCCAGTAGTTTAGTCTGAATCGCTCTACACACACACACACGCACAGACACACACACAGACACACACAGACAGACACACACACACACGCACACACACACACACACACACATACACCACACCCTCGTCTCGATTCCCCCTATACCTTAAAACATTTAGTCAAAACTTGACTAAATGTAAAAAGGAAAGGCCCTGCTTCTCCACGTGGGGCACAAAACTCAAACACACACACAGATATCCTCAGTGAGGCCCAATGCATAGCGTCACCCCAAGAATGTACTCATGGACTGAGCTGTCAGCGATTGGACTCGTCTACTTTGGTCAGTGCGGGTAGGGAGGGCTGTTCCAAGTACAAAGCGACTGTTCGCATCATTGCCCCTAATATGCATGCATGGACTCGACCGTCAGCGAAGAGATGGGTCCATTTACTTGAAAGTGGGTAGAGAGGGTAGAATTGAATTCGCTGCGAACAGTTCGCCGCGAACATAGCGTTGCCTACAACATGAAAACTTTTTGTCTCTTCGCGGACAGAACGTCCGCTCTATGCAACGCACCCCTGGTGCAAGTCTGGACATCAGCCACCTTGCTAGATGCAAGACGCATGATTTGGTGAGGTACCTCCCAACCTCCTCCCTTGAACATATCACTCAGTATATAATGGGCACGAACATTGCAAAGTATACTCAGTACAAAAGTAATTAGGTTATCAGTTTTTACTTGATTATCTTAAATTCTGTTCAAAATATCGATTTGTCCATGAAAATACTTTTCCCTGAAAGCTCTAGCATGGACGCTGTGTCAAATGTTAAGGCTTTGCTGATCTGCAGATTATAAACATATCTTACCCGGTAATGACGTCATAAATTGTACAATACGCACGTGAATGTTATTAGAGCATGCTGCTTTGTTTTTCATTTTTTTCATTTTCATTTTCATTACTTTCTTGTCCTATCGCTGGGAAATTCGGGTCGCTTCCTCCCAGTGGAAAGCCAGCAGCAACCGAGTCGCGCTACCCAGCTGTGTGCGTCTTAAGGTGTAATCAGTCACCTGCACTTATGGCAGAATGACCGAGGTCTTTTACGTGCCACGGTGGTGACACGGAGGCGGAACATGGATACCCTCTCTGAGTCTGCACATAAAGTAGACCCGTGGCTTGATTCGAACCTGCGGCCCTAGAATCACCTACTGCGGACCGCGAGGTGGGGGGGGGGGGGGGGGGTTGGGGGTGGGGGTAGCTCAGTTGGTAGAAAACTTAACTACCCCCCACACACACACACACACACACACACACACACACACGCGCGGTCTGCTCAAGTTGACATGATGCGACTCACGGAACAAGGCGTCAATCTTGTTTTCAAAGGTCGCCCCAAAGCTCGCTCCCACAGCTGAAGAGCCAAGTTCCTTCTTCCAGTGAAACGACGGCAGTTCTATCTTGAACTTGAAGAGCACGCGGTCAAACAGGTTTCTCTTCACCCTTGCTACAGCAGGGTAAGTGTACTCCTCACTGTTGGAACAAATAGCCTTAGGTTACTGTAATTTAATGAGACACACACACACACACACACACACACACACACACACACACACACACACACACACACACACACACACACACACACACACACACACACACACACACACACACACGTACACACACACACACACACACACGTACACACACACACACACACACACACGTACACACACACACACACACACACACACACACACTCACACAAACTGTCTGCTTCCTCATCTATTCATCCTTCTGTATCAATTATATCAAACAACGTGTCTGGCATAATATTTCCAAATCCCCCGAAATCTCGGGGAGTCCTCTGATCTTATACGAGTGATCAGACTTCAGCTAACATCATCAGTGCAAACAATTGTTAACAGCAGCAATAAAAGTCTGCTTGACATTGGCATAGCAACACCCTTAACAAGGCTCATCGTAATACGGACGTCAGACGAAGCTTGTCGTTTTGTGAATAAACAATGATAAAATGTACACATAAAGGATTGATTTGTTTTAGTAAACCATAGCATCGTTGACACATCGATGGGTAGCCCTGCATGTCTAATCACTTCAAGTGTCATCATTGTCATCAAACTGACTGTCACTGCAATCTGACATTGAATCTTTCTAACGAAGCTTTCGACTTTTGCATTTCACATTTATAAATAAGGTGAAACACTTGGCACCACAACTGAAACAACTCGCTCAGCTGACCTATGTAGTGTCGTGTCGGTTAAACAGCATTAGGCCTAAAAAAAAAATAGGTGTGGTTACGGTAACCCGACCTACCCTATTTTTAGGGGCCGACCCTATAACTTTTTATTACATTTGTCAAAAAAAGAAGAAAAAAAAAGAAAACGAGTGCAGAAAACGCAATGAAAGCGAAAGCGCTCGAGTCGCACACTTATTTCCCTGTCAAGTAGGTTTAATTTGTACACATTAGAAAAAAAAGTTTAAAAAAAAAGTGATTGCCTACCTTCCTACCCTATTTTTTTTGGCTATGTTACCGTAACCACACCTATTTTATTTTTTTTTTTTTTTTTGCTTTACATGTACCTGAGCATGTCGTGCTCAAAGTGTTGGGCCACCTCGTGACGTCGTGGATGAGTGACGTAGACGCTGAGTGCCTTCTGGCGGACCGTGTGTTTCTCGTCATGCATCACTGAATCAAGCATCACTGTTGCCGTCTGCAAGATTAAGGTGAGAAAAATACATTTATCCTACGTACGTGAGAGAGACCACTCATTAGATAACAATATCGTTCAAACCACACGTGTGTATATCATGTAAATGAGGTCGTGTCAAGCAGGGACCTGTTTTTCCACCGAATTATGATGGCAAAGTCACCGAGACAAACGTCGTTGTAGAAAAAAAAATTGCGCTCGCTAATTCCCTCGATGAATTTTCAGAACTAACAAGTCACGCCACACTTTCTGGAGTGACGTTTCTTTGCTTTGATGTAAAAGATTGCAAAAGGCTTTGGAAGAGATCGAGGTTCCAAAAGAAGCGTCTCCAATTTGGCCGCCTCGACTGCGGGACGTTTAGAGTAAAATACACGTAAGTACAGTATGTAGGATAAACAGAATACTACATGGCTTACTGTGTCGTACCAGATTTACACTCTTTGCTTTTTCAAATAGTGAACAGCTCGCTTTCGCTCGCAGTTCAATATGGAGAGGTAAAAAACTCGTGTTAACCTGGTACGACACAGCAAGCCATGTAGTATTCTCTATATAGGCGTTGGTGACTGCGGATTTTACAAAGCAATCAACCACGTAGTTGCTGAACTACAGCGCGTTCTGTCATGGTACCAAGTCAAAATGGACGCAAAACCTCCTGTTTTTGACCCTTCATGCGATCGACACCTGCATCAGTGGGAAAAGCCCAGCACACAAAATACGCAAGCCAGCTAAACAAAACAACATGTTCTGGGTAAATAATTGATTTGACTTTTTCATCTTCAATCAAAAAACAAGAAAACTAAGTTGTTGGAACGTTTGTTATTGACAAAACAATACGTTACAATCATAAACATATCGACCAAACGGTCTTATAATTATCCTAATTTGAGCGGCGATTAAATTATCCCTGTTAAAGAAATCTTAGTTCAGAAATAAAGCGCCAAAGAGTCCAGTTGGCGGCCTTAGATGGCATGAAATGACACCGGAAATAATGGTTTGCGGAATTTGTCGCAATAATGTTTTGCTAAGTTTATATCATGCTCCTTTAGGTTTTGCACGAGGAGTACAGATAGGCTCCTGTACAGAATACAGAATACAGAATACAGTATTTATTGAGCCAAGTGACATTAAAAAAACATTTTAAGCACAAGGAATTTAGCGTAGTGTTGGTAAAATCACGCACACACACACACCCACACACACACTGACACACACACACACACGCCCACACATTCACTGACATACACACCAACACACACACGCCCACACTACAGCAGTCACGATCACACCATCACACGCAGGGCAGACATGAGGTAAAACAAATGACAATCATCTATTAAAAGAAAAAGTACAAAGAGTGGTCTAAGATGCTGGTGGAAGGGTCTACACAGAATACAATTTTATAATCTAATGCATAGTTAGAACTAGCCCATCCCCTCCACCCACCCACTCATGAATGACTAAAATAATGCAGATAAAAATATAGAAAAAAAATAAAAATCACACATCAAAGTCCCACTCAACCCCCCCCCCCCCTCCCCACCACCACCACCACCACCACCTAACACTGAGTCACAGGATGTGGTGAGCTCACCTATGTACCTATGTACTAGACATAGTTATCAAGCACAAAATGTTTAACTGTTTCAACCTCGGTACAGTTGTACTTCATACCTCGGTACAGTTGTACTTCATACCTCGGTACAGTTGTACTTCATACCTCGGTACAGTTGTACTTCATACCTCAGTACAGTTGTACTTCATACAGTTGTGACAGGGGAGGCTACCGCTCCTTTCACAGCAGACTCTGCACCCGAGTTGTTGGCCTTTAAAAGTCAACACCAGTGGATTGTAGAATTCTGTTTGTGATGGGGTCTGGTGGTTTCCGATTGTCTGTATGTTCATGGAAACCTTCGGGTTTGCATAACAGTTTTTATAGGGCTAAGAAATTAGCTCTAACATTTTCAATCCTGTTTGATTGCACTTCGCCTCCCGAGGTGATCGTAGTGTTACGGCACTCGGTTACATCTGGCGCTTGCGAGCAGGGATGGGACTCGGCATGATATGTTCAGGTAATGGCATAATATGACCACTGAACATTTTCGTGCTGTTCCCATTTTGCGAACTTGGGATGGACAGTGGTCCCCCGGTTCGGAACTTCGGGACGAAGTTCATTTCAAACGGGGGCGATTGTGACAGGGGAGGCTACCGCTCCTTTCACAGCAGACTCTGCACCCGAGTTGTTGGCCTTTAAGTCAACACCGGTTGATTGTGGAATTCTGTTTGTGATGGGGTCTGGTGGTTTCCGATTGTCTGTATGTTCATGGAAACCTTCGGGTTTGCATAACAGTTTTTATAGGGCTAAGAAATTAGCCCTAACATTTTCAATCCTGTTTGATTGCACTTCGCTTCCCGAGGTG